>NW_019524905.1:742075-789868 GCF_002814215.2 Seriola lalandi dorsalis | reverse complement strand
ATTCACTTCTATTTTCCAGTGCATCCTGTGAGTTTTCGAGAGCTGCTCTAGGAAGACTGCGTCTCTGTTGAAGCACACCTTCCCCCCGAGCTTCTCTCCGTGCTTGTTAAACACCATGGGATATCCATTAGGATGTGTAGGCCTGTAGAGATGCTTTGAATCCACATTCAAAGTCTACATGAGCAAAAATATCTGCCTCAGGAAAAGCGACGGGCTCTGTCCCCTGCTTTGTCTTTGAGGGCATGTCCCAGGGGGCGGCTGTGCTCCAAGGGAAGCAGACAAGTAATGGACAAAAAAGCAGTTTGCTACATCTGCTCCATTGTGAATGTGAAAAGCCCTGACGTGTGTCATCTTTGACAGCGGTTGGGTTCTTTATTTTCTTATCACTTGACATTTTCCTGATCCAATTTCTCCGATTTTTTTTTTTTTTTGTCATATAACACATGATCCAATCATCCAAAGGCTTTGGGAAATGTAAGAACATACTTTCAACTAAAAACAAAACACATTCCCTTTCTCATTTGTGTCGCTAGAACATAAGAAGTCACGTGTAAAGTTCTTGAGAAACACATTAGTGTTGTGGGTGTTTAATTGCAGCCTTTGGAGCAAAAAGGTGAACCATTTCTATATTTATCTGTGCTGTTATGCAGTATGGTCATTGCAATCATGTACTTTCTTCTGCAATTTTCCTTCCTGGTGGAGAGAGATTAAGTATTATTCTATACAATCATTTACATATTCATTTACATTTACAAACCAAATCCTGAATGCAACAGAAAATGAGTAAATTCAATGAAAGGACAATCAACATAAAAATAGTCAATAAAAACACTGAAAGTGAAGTGGAGTAGGAAAAAAAAACTGTTAGAGCCATATCTACGACTGGCAAGAGTGTTAAGTGTGACAGAAGCACAATAAAGTACAAATACCCATGAAAGGTGGATGGTGAGTTGGGGAAAGAGGGGAAGGGAAACAGGATTACCTGGGGCCAGGGCTTTACTTGAGTTTCCAGCTAAGTATCTGTAAGGATTAGACAATTATTTGCAGATGTTTGCACTAAATGTTCAAATACCTCTTTTGCTGGTTCGGAAGTCCAGTAGATGGTTGGTTACTGAATCCCATTCCAGCATGAAATAAAGAGTTTAAAAGTTTTTTTGGGCATTGTTGTTCCTGCAGACGTTGGATCAGAATGTGCACAATTCATATGTGGAAAATCGATCAGGTCATTGGGGAAAGAAGACCTTGCTTTTGTCTGCTTTCTTACTGTTTAAGGGAGTTTTTTGGTATTTCCTGGTATTGTTGAACTCCACTGACAAGACCAAGATCTTTGCATCATGATATGATCCTGGTTCCACGTCACTAAATCACTGCCCACATTTCTGTTTTGTTCAGTGATTCAAATAGATCTGGAGTTGAATCCATTGATTACATTTTCATTTAAATCAATGTTGCTGGTCAAGCCAAAAAAGTTTTCTAGCTTCCAGGTTTTCTTCCAGATTGTGCGGCTCATTTAACAAATTCATTGGTGATTCTTCCACTGGCCCTCCTTGTGTGGTCCCACCCAGTCTGTAGACTTTACATTGGGATGATGTCACACACATAAAAATAGCTTTTCTAGGCTCTGGGAAAATGTTTTTTTATAATGGGGGTGTATGGGAGAAATTATTTTTAGACCACAGGAAATTGCTGTTGCAGTACTGCAGCTAGCCACTGGGATAAATTGGCTGTGTCCCAATTTAGGGGCTGCATCCTTCAGAGGCTGCATTTGAAGGCCGGTTATGTCACAACGGTGAACCTAGGCCCCCTATTTCGAAGGATCCTCTAAATTCACCTGGGAAATGCAGTCTCCTTTTCCTGGGCAACGAAGTCTCCAACGGGTGCATCCTTTGTGGCCCATCCTATCCCAAGATTCATTGCGTGCCAATTATGAAAATAATACGCAAACAACTGACACCAGAGAGCCCAAGGATTATACCTTCAAAAGTAAGTATTGGGGTACAGCTCAGTTCAACAGCTAACGGCACAGCTGTTAAAACCAAGGACCTAAAAAAAAGAAATAATGTTCAAGGTTGCTAGGCGACAGGAGCTTCGCGATGTAACAGTGAGGATGGGCACAGCTGGTGACGCGAAATGAAAATCTTGAATAGGCCAGACTGTTTCATTTCAGTTCGGCCTTCGCGGTGTACCACGGCTATGAATGGCCATACCTTCATGGACCGCATCATTGGGGCACAGCTCTAAAGTTGCACTGCATCATGAAAATGTATTAGTAATATTTTATATTTATTTCAGTCAGTGACATTATTTCTTTGAATAGGACTTGGTACAGCTGTAACATCAATATGAGGCCTGGAGGATGCTTGTGTTATTGGTCAGTTAGACCATTCAGTTGACCCACTCATCATAGTGTGTGTCCCATTATTATTATTTTCTTTCCATTCAGTGATAAAAGTTAAGTGCAGCAGCTCACAAGAGCGCAGCTGTCCACAGGCCAAACCTGGCTCCACCATCACACTCTGATTGAGATGAACAGAGGGAAAACCTCCAGTGGTGCAGCCAGTGGATAATTTACCTGTTGAAGGTAAGTTGGCTGATTTGTGTTGCACCTGTTTTGGCTGTGTGGGAATTGCCACAATTGTTGGCGGACCTGTGCTGCAGGGTTGCAGAAACTGGTGCTTGGTGACATCATGGTAGTTTCAGTATTAAATACAAAAGGAGGAACTGTATAGCTTAAAACTAGATAGGTATATCTAATTACTTGGCAGCACAGTGTATTAAGCCATTTAGTATCAAAAACACTGCAGCTTATTGGTCTTTATGTTTTAAAATTTTATTGGAGGGGGTTCCTACCTAGCTCCAGACAGCTCTGGATATGTAGAGCAGTGGTTCTCAAACTTTTCAGGCTCAGGGCACCCTATACATCATTTTTTCATCCACAGCACCCCTAAATTACATTCTTACCTTTTACTCTCAGCACCTTATATTTATGCCATCTGTTACTACTTCAACGTTTAGCTAGTACATAAAACTATTTTTATCATTATAATTGTTATTACTATAATAATTGTTACTAAGGTTATTGTTATTATAAGATGATGGTGACCACAACATTCAAATGAATTTTGATTGTTTTTTAATTCAGTAAATCAGATACATTTACTTTAATTCAAGAAATTCCATATTTCATATAACATATTTTTGTATTTCATCAAATCTAAACATACTTCATGGGCAAATTTTAAACACGACTTTTGGAAGACTATGTAGGCCTGCGATATGAAACAAAAATAACAAGTATAGGCCTTCAACAAAACGTGTTACAAAGAACTTTTTACAATGACTGGTGTCCGCACAGCCAGCTGGTTAATTTAATGGGACACATGCCTGCCTCTGACTACAAAGTCTCTTAATACGAGGGGGGATTGCGGACAGTGCAACGCGGAGGTCCTGTTGTACTGACAGCCTTTGCCTTAGCTTATTCTTGATGTACGTGAGAGAGGAGAAAGCCAGTTTGCAGAAGTAAGGGGGTGGGGAATTGAGTGTGTGGCTTTTCAGCTTTGGCAACTAACTCAGCCACTAAAAAACGAACCTCTTGTGCTTTGTCAGACACACGCACAGTTGAAAGCATACGTTCACTCTCTGTCTCATTTTGTGATTTCAATCTCTTAAAATATTCAGTGTCTTTGGACTTGTGTCCCGGATGCTTTGTTTCAAAGTGCCTTGCTAATTTGCTTGGTACCATCGCTGCATTAGCCAACTTCTCCCTGCAGATCAGGCATACCGGTGTGGGGCACATAGCAGCACCACTGCAGTTGAAACCATACTTGCGGTAGCAATCGTTGCAAACCCTCAGTTTTGTCCGTTTCGCTGCTCCTGACATGTCGGGCACGGCCTCCGATGTCAGTTGCTGAATGGGTGTAACGTTATTTGAAACCTATCCATATTACCCTCTCATCTGGCTAGCCTCCAACATCTGCTGACAGGTAACGTTAGGAAGAGCGTGTTTGCTGTTAACGTAAGCCTACGTTACCCCTCGACCGAAACGTGGTAGTTCCCATCAATTTTTGTCCGATATATGCAAGGAAAACTTGAGCGAATATCTGTTGCGGTTAGAACTGATTGAAAATAATATTTTACTTGGCGGTTAAACTGATGTAAAATCTTTTTGTAAGTGACACTGGTAAATTCCTAATTATTCCATGGCACCCCTGGACTGGCGTCAGAGCACCCTAGGTGCGAAGGCACCCACTTTGATAGACCCTGATGTAGAGGTATGATGTATCCATACTAAGTCATAGATTGTTAAATAATTTTTGAAAGGTTATTTAGTGATTTTCTCATCAGCATGGGTTGAAAATGGGAAAGGTTGACACAGTTGAGATGGCCTCGTGAGAAACTCTCCCAAACAGGCAAGCACATTACCGTGTACATCATTACATGTAATGCAGACAGTATTTGTGAGAAAAGGGGTTTTATTTTTGCCTCTTGTCTGTAAAAGGTTGAGATTTGCATATAAATTGACCATTTTATTTCTCCCACTGCAGCCCTTGCAGCTTTTATTTAATTTGTGGTCATGTTAATGAGTTCCTCTAGTGTGCCACAATGTGGGACTACTTATACAGTGTATTTGAATGCATATTGTCTATTTAGGCAATGGCCTCATTACTGCTACTGTCTTACCCAAACTTACGTAAAACCTGGAGGTTTTGTATGTTGTCTGATTTTTGTATGAGGAGATTTGAACAGTACAATTTATGTTCTCCAAACAGCTGGCCATAAACAATTGCTCCAAATGGATTTGCTTGTTGACGTTTTATGTAAATCAAAGTAGATGTTTGTTCAGTGCAGGGTGCAAAGAATGCAGCTATCACAAAAGCAACAATTTTACTGAACTGCTTTATTCTGTAATAATGCAAACATCAGATCTGTGCAATGTCCTGATGTGTAGAGGACTGAAACTGCCAAAAGTAAATAAATAAATGATTTAATTATGCCATGAAATGCACTAAAAAGAACATTAAATAAAATTAAAATGTGACATAAACTGATGTCTGTTTTAATTAGCTTCTGTATCTATTTACCTTTGTATTAATTCCCGTATTTATTATATTTCCCATTTAAATTTCCATTTTATTTATTTATTAGTTTATCTGTCCATTTATTATTTTCCATCTGCATCCCCCCATCTATTTATTTCCTGCAAATGTATTTATTTCTGTATTTTTACATTTCTTTACACATACCTGCTTCATTATGCAAATGACTGGGCTCTTAGTCTAAGTCTGTCACTGGGTCAACTGTTCACCTATTGGTTGATGGATGTCAACTGTGGCTAGGCTCACAACAGACTGTGGCACTTTATCTGAAAATAATACTGTCAATCAGGACGACCTCTGCTTGTACTCAGTAATTTGGAAACTAGTCTGTCTGGGCCAGGGTCTTTCTGCTTTTGAAAAGACAGCGCTCTTCTTTATGAACAGAGCAGACCTAGGATGCCAATATAGCACCGATGTGGTTTGTCAAGGGTGAATTAAAAGTTCAGAACTACTGTAAACCTGCTCGTTATCACACTTCACTGAGGTACCTGTGGCCGTGTAGCAAGCTGTGTTGAGCTAAACAGCTATGGTAATTTCTGATGCTATTTCAAGTTTAGTGTCTTGTACTAATGTTAATTTAAAAATCTGAAAATCTTACATGACCATAAACTCATCCTTTCTCCCCATAGCCAAAGTGCAACCATGGTGAACCATCTCCATCTGTCTTTCCCCTCATTTCTGTAATCACCCTACTGTTGACTGACATTAAAAAAAAAAAAAAAAAAGACTTCCCCCAGATGTGGTTCTTTTGGCTTCATCAGGTCCTGATCATCAGCACAGTGTGGCGGTTGAGTGTGAAGCAATGGAGATGAGAGTAAGCACCCCTAAATCTAAGGCCAGAAAAAGGTGAACTACTTCACTTGTAATGTGTGAGCGAGTCACTTCCCCAAGAGATGGAGTTCAAGTGTCTTGGGGGTCTCATTAACGAGTGATGACAAGATGGATTGTGAGAACAAATTGATTAATTAGGGGAGTAAGGGCGCAATCAACCAAATTGTTTGTTGGATGGTCAAACATCAGAATTGGGGGTTGGGCTGAAACTGGCAATCTGACTTTCACACCTATTTCATACAGGGATTCATCAGATGTGTGAAGGGGAGAAAAGTAACAGGTCTGAACCTCTCATTAAAACTCTCCTTTTGGCATCCTTTTCACAGCTAGTATGGTTTCTGCTGCTTCATGTGTGCACAAACGAATGCAAGGTCATGGATGTCTGAAAAGTTTGAGTCGTTATGCTCATATTTGAGCGATTCGTCGCCTCTGGAACCTATCTGATGGCTGGGTTTTCAATCCAACATTTTTGGCTCCCAACATGGTTAGACAGCAGGTTACACAAACTTGTTATTTTTGAGCATATTCCTGCTTTGATGCGGTCACTGTACTAGACTGTTGCGGTGAAGAGGAAGCCAAGTTGAAAATTTGGCGCTCTTGGTTTACTGGTTAGTCTAAGTTCTAACCCTCACCTGTGTTTAAAGGCTTTTAGTAGAGCCCGAAAGCACGACATTACAGATAAAAGCATCTGGAATGAGTTTTCCTTCACAGGATAGAAAGCCTTAAAGACAGGATTAGGGGCTGAAACTCTTGAAGTAGAACCACCGCTCATTTGCATCGAAAGGAGCCATTTGAGGTCATTCAAGCATCTCATTAAGATGCCTTCCAGGCGCCTACCTGTGGAAGTATTCCTGCTATTCCCAATTTGGCGGAGACCCCTGGGCAGACCCAGGACACAGTCGAGAGATTACATACCTCATCTGACATGGTTGTGCCTAAAGTGTTGAGGAAGGCATCTGGGTTACCTCAACCCTGAGCCAGACCACTGGTGGAACATGCAATGTATATAGTAAGCAAAGCTAAATTAACTCAAACTAAAGAAGGAAAAGCTGTTGTCCTAGGAAACAGTGCTCTGTAATACTGTGTTATTTTTCTGTGTTATCTTTATACCAGTTACTGTCGGAGAGAAAGAATCTTATTTGTTCAAACCCAACACAGAGACAGACATCACAGGCTGATGAGCGTAGACAAAAGATGGCACTATCCAACAGAGACATAGAGATGATTTTTCTGCCAATCCTCTCATGAAACACTGGATGTGGTGACTAATGGAACAGAACTCAATGCAGCCTTGTAAACCTTTGATCCCAGTCTGAGAATCTACAATCAAAGGACAAATGAGGCTGTGCTCTCCCACACTGGACACTTCTATCAAATCCTCTGACCTGATTCACTGCATTATTGAAAGAAAAAACAAAACAAAACAAAAAAAAAACACCCTGAAGTGTCTTTGCATTCAAGGCACGCCTCTTTGTTTTCTATGGTCACACTAAGAGCAGGGGCATAACAGAATGAGTTGTTTCTGCTCTTGGAAGTCCTCTCAAAGCAATTATGTAGCTTACAATGTTTGAATAATGAGCAATCCATAATTTACTCTCGATATAAACACTCACAACCTTGAATGAAAGTAAAGGCCCCTGAGAAAATGGAACAAACTGAGCCAGTGCATTGACAGTGGTTTGGCAAGAATTTCCTGTTGGGGCTTGTGCAATTAATTTTTTGGTTTGCTGTCACGGTCTTCCTCTCAGCTTAGTGAAAAGTAAAAGACCCTCTCTGATAAGTATAATTACACTGTATCTGTATTTATTCATGCTGTTGACATTAATCATGAAGCACTCAGGATCAGAAGCAGTACACTGGTCAAACGCAAAGGCAGGTTTTGGATCCTGAAGAAAAGTGGCCAGTACACATCATTAATCAGGTCATAAAACACTGAGAGGGAGGTCATCATGGTCGTCATCAGTTCAAATGTTCTTACAGAAAAGCAAATATTTTACAAAATTTACTCAAAACTCTAGCGTAATTCATTTCTAAAGGAAACCAAGTATGATAGAAAGAAAAGTTACTGATTCAAAAATAGTTAGTGCATTAACTCACAACATCAGCCCTCCTTATCTACCCACTTCTTTCTCTTGAGCTACCTCTCTTGATTATTAGAAGCCCTAGAAAGAGTTTCAAAGAGTTGAAGTGGCGGCCCGACCCAGAGTGCCAACAGGTGGCTCAGGCTTTTATCAACTTTTATCGACATATCAACAATTTATCTGGATTGAGGGTCTAAATCAAGGGAGTTGTCTGCTGTATGAATGGTAAAGGCCCCTGAGGAAACTTTGCAATTTGTGATATGGGGGCATATAAAAAAAAACTATTCCTCTTTAGACATGTTTTAAGTGATGTAAAATGTATCTTCTATGATTAAAATTTGTTTAACATGATTTTCCCACATAGAAAGTGGAAAAAAAAGAAAATTTAGGCTGAAGCTCATCTACTCTTACTTCCTCATTGAGAATTGTTGATCAGGCGGGGCCACCACCTGCTTGCTCCAGGTGAGACATGTTTGAGCCTCGGTCAGACCCAGACTCAGATGAGGAGTCTGTTGAGACCAGAATCAGAGACTAGCAGTTTATTTATCTGTAGAAACAGTGAGCATAGTTAGCATTCTGTATTTGTTCATGTTGTTTGTTAGCTTGTAACTGGCAGTGGCTGACACAGTGTTAGTGGTTGTACTAATGTAACCTCTCACTCTCTGTGCTGACAAGGTTTCAGGTTTATTTAGCCCTGCCCCCCATCCCTACAAGTTGACAGGATTGGTTCCTTAGGTTTGTGACATATAAAACCCTGGCTGTCTGAATCTGCTTTTATGAGACTGTCATTGGTTCACTGCAGTTCCAGGTGGAAATACTCAGTCATGGCTTTGACTGTGTATTTCGCTCATGATATATCTTATATTATATAAAAACACCAAATTGATGTTAACAAGGTTAAAAACTTGGGGCGTCGTGTAGCGTAGTGGTTTAAGCAAGCGCCCCATGTGTAGAGGCTACAGTCCTCACTGCAGTTGGCCCCGGTTTGAATCCCGCATCGGATGGCCTTTCATTCCCCCTCTCTCTGCCTCCCTGTTTCCTGTCACTCTCCACTGTGCTGTCCATTAAAGGCATAAAAAGCCCCAAAAAATATACTAAAAAAAAAAAAAAAAAAAAGGTTAAAAACTTGATTTTCACCAGAGGGCGTCTTTAAATAATCAAAAACATCACCTTTCTGGTGTGTAGGTGTAAGTGTGTTGACCTGCCTTGTTTTAATTCCATTAACTAATCATTTTTCCATTTAGCTAAGACAAAGATTGTGTATAAATGATGAGTTTGTAGTGGATGTGAAGTCAGTATAGTCATATACATGAAGTATTCACAGGGTCTCTCTGTGGCTTCCCAGGGAAACAATGCAGAACACAATGCGGAGAATATACAGCTAAAAACAAAGAGCATTCCCAGGAAAGTGCAGAAATATTTACAATATTATTTATTATATATATAATATAATATTAACAGCACTTGAAAGAATGGTAAAATAAGAAATATATCACAAAAAATAGTTCACATGGTCCCTTCAAAATAAAAGTCTATGTTTAATTCACATAGGAGATGTATATTGTCTTGTTCATGACAGCACAACATACACACTACTACACGTACAAAAAAACCATACAGCTCAATTTTTTATTATTTTATATCCACTAGAAGCGTTATATCTTTCATAGTAAAACACGTTTTGCATGTTTTTTTTTCCATGTTTCACTGTGAAAGTGGGAACATTAAGCAATTTGGATGTGTTGGTATTATGTTTAGGAACTGATGGTGCTCTGGTCATGATTGCTCCTGAGAAGAAGAGATTCTCAAAGCTTCAAAGAACCACTAAAGAAAGACAGAAATCGAAATGAAATATATTTACAAGTGCAGCCATTAAAATGAATAAAATAACCCCACAGACAGTGAAAAATACAAATACTACATAGCACTAAAACTGGTGTTAATTTACCTCCCAGGGGATCTTGGAAATCCTTGAAACTTTGTGGAAACAAACACAATGTTGCTGTTGCGGTTTGTGGAAATGGTTGGATGACTTTGCTTAAATTTCTTTCATCAAAAAATAAGACCCAAATCTTTCTGTCTACCTCAGCTTTCTAATTCTTTGTGTCTGTGGTTATTACAATTTTGTAGTGTGTTATTATATATTTTAGTATGTTAATTTACACACTATTTGCACACAAGAAATGTACATTAAAAAACTTTTACTCAAAATTTGTTTTTACTTTTAATAAAGTGATGACATGTGTTTTAGACCAGCCTAAAGCTCTCTACAGATATCCTACTGCATACTGTAGTAATGCCATGTACATATTTCTACGTGTGTTCTATGTGATACAACTAATCTACTAACAATGTGTATATTCTAAGGTTGTGGAAATCCAGTCAAACAGATTCAAATTGAAAGCATCCATAGGCTGCAAACTTAAAACATTAAATTCTTTAACATTGAAGTCTAAATGACAAACTGAAGATTTTTTCATCCACTCTTGGCAGCACCCTGCAGCTCAGACTTCTGCTTTCAGCAATATAATATAACAGAAAGGGCTTTATACCTGTTGACAACAAATGGAGGCACATGTATAGGGTACATTTATGAACATATTGATGTGAATATGTTTTTCTCAAGAATATTTCCCTTTTTTACACACACTATACGTCTGTGTCTTTTGGTAGATAATACTGGGGGAAAAAAAGATCAGAGAAAACACCAGAGTGATGACCAGAAATGATAAAATAAACAAAAACATATCTGCAGAATTCACTTCCTTGGCAGTCTCAGAATCAGCACCTTGGACAGCGATCATGAACTAGAAAACAGACTTGGTGTAGACGTTATAGTCTATATCAGGGTTTACAGTCATTGGAATTTAAAATCCATATGTTTTTTTGAGCTGTCATAGGCCAAACAGAGCCAAATTTATCCATACCAAATGTAATGGTGATGCCAGTTGTGATTGGGATTCTTGTACCCAGTATCTAGTGGGGTAAAAATGAAATATAGCATATTGTAAATGGGCCTATATAGAAGAAGGTGACTGACCAATCAGTGCCATTTCTTAGTTGCTCATACAGTTAACAAAAGAAAAAACTAATCAGCCACGCTAATACATCCATAGTTCAGTGTCAGTTTGGATTAAAATGGTGCACTGACCGTTGATGTTACCATCCATGGACAATGCATGCTAAAAATAAAAGTCATGCATTATCTGAGAGAAATGGTTAATGCAGATGTAAAAGTAAACAATGCTCAAGTTTGCAAACTCATTTGTGCCATAATATATATTTTTTTAACAGAATTCGGGATAAGGAGATAAGATATCTCTCAGTGGAACAGCTTGAATAGAGACATCTAAGTGAAAAGTGACAGAAGCAGATGGAGCTCAAAGAAACATCTCTGAAGTGTCCGGCCTTGCAGCAGATAAGCAAATGGATGTTTCATGTCAAAGCCGTATGTGTCAAAAGAGTTGTCAGAAGAATTTGGGGGTCACAGATTTTTGATTTAATGGTACTGAGGATCAGGGTTATTTGTCTCACACTTGACAAAGCTCCTACAGAGAAACAGAAAGCACTGTACAACTCTTTCTCCAGGAGTTCTTCTCATGATGATTAATCTGTTCTTGATGTGTGGCGTGTTTACTTAGCACATCGTTAGCTAACCAACCAGGCAAACACAAGCTAGCAATGTGTTTTCTGTTCATGTTTTTTTGAGAATCTTTTTTAGTCATAGTCATCATGAGGATGGCAAACGATCACACCACAAAGTGACATTCGGTCAACTGTGCGAAATAGAGGCACAGGGCTACTGTGGAAGGGCTACTGTGGAAGTGCTGTACTGGCGAGTTAACTGACTCGCTAACCAGCCGGGATTAATGCTAGTCAGTCACAGTCAATTATTAGTGAACTGTGCAAATTCACGTGTGAAAGTTTCCTGAAGTTGAACCCTCTGCACATTTGTGCAGATTAATTTTGCCTCCTGATCATTGTGATTCCATTGGAATAAATGGATTTTCCTGCAAAGTTTATAAATACTTTTTCTTTTTGACAAATTTAGTTTTGCCTAATCATGTAGTCTGTTCTGAAATAATGCATCAGCACGTTGCATAGCCTATATGTATTGTGTATTCTCTATTGAAGTTGTGCTGGTTTCAGGGAGCAGCAGGAATCTGCCTGTAGGAACAAAGCTTGTTTGTGTGTGTATGATGATCACACAACATTGGCTTTGTAGCATTATGTTACAGGTTATTCTGTGTTCCAGTGATTATAAGATTCAGCTGTGTAGCTATCGGGCTAGATTCCTCATTAATTCACTTCCCCGATCCCCGCTCCTCTTCTGCTGGGAATGTTTTGACAAGATACAAATCTCCGAGGTAAAGACAAAGGCTGTGAGGTATTGATTCCAGGAATGATTGACATGCAGTAATTATGGTAATTATTGTGGTCGTAAAGAATAAAACCGACGTATTCAATTGATTCAGCTGATGCACCATAAACATCTGTGTCACTGCAGCACAAGCAGAACTTTGTGTGTTGTGCATTTCATGTTTTTAAAAAATGACACCAACATTACTGCAGTGATTATTCACACTAATTTAAACAATATTTAATTCCTACTGTACATATGTAGCAGATTTTAAAATCAGATCAATAACAAATGCAGCAGAAATGACAGCTGCCTCTGGGTGTACTCTCTGCCCCAGCTATAAGAGTAAAAAAGCCTGAGTTTGTCTATTACACAACATATGTGTAACCTCTTCTCACATGTATTTTCTTCAAATACAATGTTGTTTTATTCTCTCTGTTGTTTCTACCTGTCAGGCTGTGTGCACTCGATACATCTTAGCCACATCATTCAGTCATCCGTCTGATGTTTGTCTGTTGGACACTGTCTTTCAGAGCTCTTGTGACCAGTGAAAAGGCAGAAGTTGTGATGCTTGAAGGTGAACAGTTTGACAGGGTTGTGCATGACATGAAGATTGCAGCAGAATCGATGCGTTTAATCATTTTCTGATGAAAATATTCAGGGGAACACCAGCAATTTCACATTTCAAATTTAGTTTAATAGTAATGGAGAGAAATAATTATTCTGTAAAAAACTGTTGCATTGAGTTTTCACAGGCTTCATGTAATGAAAATGACCCCTGATACAGACAGTAAGGACCTGAAGCTGAATGAAAAATAATACAATCTAAATCAAAGATGAGATCGTTCATCGTTGTGGCTCCAGCATGAACTTGTTGAGTATGTGTTGGTCAAGGTAGACAACTCCCCACCCTGCTGTTTCTTTTCTTTTTCCTCTCCGCTGTCGCCAAGTGCTGCTCATTGTGGGAACTGTCGGGTTTTTCTACATAATATTGTAAAGTTGAATAGAAATTGAATTGAATTGAAAATACAACAAAATGATATCTCAGGTGAGATTTGAAATCACGTTCACCCTAGACATGTCGGCAGTCTATCACAGACGAACAGCCGTACACACTCACATTCACACCTCTGGGACATTTAGAGTCGTCAATGAACCTGTGTGCACAACGTGTGCGTATGAATGAGAATTGCGAGATAGAGAACAAGTGCTCATATTAGTTTGGCCTTCTGACAACAAAAAAAAGTCCATTGATAAAACCAAACCCACGGCCTTGGCTTGGAGATAGGTGCTGTCTGTAAGACGACATACTTATTCTGAGCAGGTTTTAAATGGAAAAGTCCGAAAATGAGGTATGCTCATCCGTTAATGTGGAGGGCTTTTTGCTCCTGATTATGTCATCAGGATTGTTTCTGCTTTAACTTGGAGACGTGACATATTTTGAGTAAGGCATTTTGGTTGATCAGGTGGAGTTAGAAATGTATTGATAGTATGAGTATGTGCTGTAAATGAAATACATCTGAATGATGGACTAGTCCCTCTCATGTCCCCACCCGCAATAATGTGATCATCATTGACTTCAAATGTTCCTCTCCAGTCACTACACATTAAGCAAGCTTATTTGTTGCTTTTTCTTTTTCTTCTGTAAAGCAGCTTATCCACAGTGTGAATGGGTAATTAAATTTGTGGTAATTATCTATTGATCGGCAGCTTAAATGTTATCGTATATGGGGGGTTCAATCACTAGGGTTTGTCAGTCACTCTCAGTGTTTAAGAGGAGGAGGAAAAGGTGAGGAGGGGGGGAGGAAATGGGAAAAAAAACAAGTAACTGCTGCAATTATTTGTATACATATTTATACTATATATACAGTATAAACATATAGTGGAGAATTTAAAAAGCCAAATGTTTTTCGACAGGAGTTGTTTGAGCACAAGACAATGTAAAAATAAAGCATTCAATTCTTTTATAAAAGCTTTTCTGTATTTTGTTCATATTAACAATGGATCAAATGACTACTGTATATGTAATGTGAAAGGGGTCACTGACACTGATGAACCCACAAAGACTCTGCAGCTGCCTTCAGCTCTGTGGAGCGTTTTTTTTTTTTCTTTTTCCACAGCTCATTATTTTGGTTTTATGAGCCACAACTTTACTGTTTTCATTCAGTCTCATCGCTCTTATCAACTCTGTTTTCCAGCTTGAGCAGCCAGCTGTTTTTAAGCGGCTCTGACAATCCCACCAAACCTTATCTACCCAGCACCAAAAAAAAAAAAAAAAAAAAAAAAAAACAGACAGACAGAGTCAACAAACAGCTCCTGACAAGATATTTTTCTCAGGAGTTGGAAGAGACCAAAACGGAGCTAAAAGTAGAGTGTATATTGGACCGGTGGCCAGAAAATTGACTTTAAGTGAGTGCTGCTGTTTCTCTGTGTGTGCTTGGTTTTTGCCAACTTAATAATGTGACTATATGTCGGTGTTATCGCTGTGATAATCTTGCTACCAGTAATAATATGTCAGTGTTGTGTTAACAGCTTGTTCCGTTGTTCGCAAGCAGCTTAACTCATGACCTTTTTCTAGCTTTAAACATTTTGTCCCTATACCCAGTCTCCCCCACCCTTAACCAGGTAGCATATGTCCTGGGCAAAAACGCTGTTATCTTCCACTCTTTCATACCAATTCATACCCATATCATTTAAAAGTGACTGCGTTCTTTCCCTAAAACCGAACCACACCTAACCCAGTTTTACATCTCTGAATCACAAATCAACAATGAAGTCTGAATAAACAGCATTTCAGTTTGATCATCTAACTAAACTAAGCCTTAGCCATAATAAATGCAGGTAAGCAACAGTTTCATTCATATGGAACACTTTGGCAGGCAATGATAAACAGCACCTGTCTTCCAATTCAGAGGCTGCATTTGAAGGCCGATTGCATCACAGCGGCGCAACCAGGCTGTCCCATTTGGGTAGATCCCTTACTGGACACAGGTCATATAAATAATATGGCAGCAAACAACGGCTACAGAGAGCGTGAGGACTAGACTTTAAACTGTGTTGGGTTTCAGCTCAGTTGAACAGCTAACAGTACAGCTGTTAAAACCCCCGAGGTGCGGCGCTTTGTGACTCAACGATAAGGGCGGGCACAGCTGGTGAGGCAAAGCGTACATTTTGGTTGGGCGTTCACCCTCTATGGCGGCGACAAAGGCCACGCCTTCGTTGACCACGTACTCCAAAGCTCCTGAATTGGGACACGGCTTTTGTGTTGTGTCATTTAGTTTTTAGGAGCAGTTGGCTGACAGCCAGGTGATGTGACATGTAGCATAATTGGCAGGTGTTAAAAGAGACCCACATATTACCTTATCTGTGGAACACATGTGTGTTGATGAAGCGCTTCGCTGGGTTTCCAAATTACATCAGCATTACAATAATGAGCTTCCTCTCTCCTGCACCACAGCTGTTTATCTGCCATTACATTTCCCACATGCCCCTATACCATATTTCATATACAAGGATGTACAGTATTAGCCACTCACAGCACAGCCATTGCACAATGCCCTGTCAGCATTCAGACCTGAGGAGGTAATTGCCAACCGTAAGAAGCAAATGAAATTTGCCCAAAAGATGCTGAAAACATTCTATTGTACTTCCCTGCAAATCAGGAGTGCTATTGAAAATCTGCTTATGTCGACAAATGTCTAAGTGATAATCTGACAGCAGCTTGAAAAGTAGCTTTCACGGAGGCTGCGGAAAAAAGGAATATAATTGTAGAAACTTTTCTTTCACATAATCTCTCCGAGCTATGCCTTAAGGAGTACAGTTAACTCTGGTGCTCTGTCTCAACATTCTTACACCCAATGATCCACTATGAAACATATTCATAAAGCGATATTCCTTTATATTCAAGCTAGGTAATACGTTTATGCTGAACATTCAAAAACCCATTCGCGAGCAAAGCATAATGCTCGGTTTAGATTATATAAGCTTGTGTGGTTGGGGAACGGGTCGAGGTCAAACTGTAGCGTTTCTTTCTGCAACACTGACATGTACGCCACAAGAAGAAAATAAAATACTCATTAAAAAAAAAATGCATCGTCTTCAGCAACAGAGATAATTACACTGAACTCTTTTTCTGCAGCCTCCAGGAATTATGAAGCATTTTGAAGATCAAACATACTGTATTGTGCCGTTAGGTCAGGAGCAATGTTTGTGTCTAAAGCCACGGCGCACTTGATCAGAAGAGCTATATACATTACATGTTCCGGTAGACAGTGTTTCTGAGGAAACAAAAGGTAGAAACCACACCAGAATGACTGAGTGCTAATGAGAAAATCAAGGGAGGCCTGTGCCAACTTTCAGCTTCTTTTGTTGTTTTATGTGCTTGTAGCAGTTCATTACCAAGTGAAGCCAGATGCAAACAGTGTATATAGCTCCTGTACATTTGGCTGAATCAAGTGTTAATATTGGATGACTGCCAGGAGTGGCAAATTTGCATTCATTTTGCGACCATGTTAATTATCTGTGGTACCTTTGTGAGATATTGTGAGTGTCAGAAATCTGATATCTGATATGTCTTCTGTGTGTTTAACCTGTGCTACATCCACACGCCTCATTTTGTCATTGAAAGAGCTAGCATTGTGTTTTATTATGTTAGCTTTAGCACTGCTACTAGCTGCCATTTCTTACTGGAAATCTGTGTGATGTCTGTCAACGTCTGACATCTATTGGAAATGGTTTCAGGTGTGAGGAGGAGTGTTACATAAAAATAAGTAATTTCATTCGTTTACAGCAAAGAGCTTTATTTAGCTTTATGTGAAAGACTCAAAATGTATTTACTGATAAATTTATCAGTTGCATTCATTGTTGAAGAACTTGCAGTGAAATGTAAAATCTGGTTGCTCCTGATAGTGAGTAGCAAAAGTGGTGACTCCAGGTAAAAACAACTACCCTGTAGTGGTTTCCCTTATTAAATGATACCAATCACAAAGGAGAACATTTAGAAATAAATAGAGAGACGAACAGAGATGATATCAGGATCTCAGGACTTCAGAATAACCAAACTCAAACTGAAAACCCCTGGATATACTTCAGCGACCTTTATTGTTTCTTCACAGTCTAATCTGCATGCCACACTGGGTCTCTGGCTGTTGCTTCAAAGCACTTGAACACATTTTCCCCTGGGGATGAAGTGGTCACTGATCAGTAAATAAATCAACTGTCATGAGAAGACGGATGTCTCTCTGTCTCCCCAGGGTGGCATGTGGACTGATTGACTGATTTAGGCACCGACTGTCATCTGGTCGGTTAATTCATCATTTTGAGACAATGACACTGACTGCATTGCTTCAATAATTGCTCATATGGCTGAAAGAGAATGTGTGAGACGTTTATCGGCAGCATGAGATAATAAAACTGGTAGTTTGAGTTCAGTCTTTTAGAGAGAAAATGGAGTGGATCATGCCTTGACCTGAAAGTGGGAATAGTCTAGACGTGTAGGTGCAAAACTGACGTATTATTACACATGGATTATTCGATTACAGGGTGTCATCCAAGAAACTGGTTAGTGGAGGTGGTAAGAGCGTCAAAGCCAGTGTGACAGGTTACAATTTGATTCAGCTGAAATTAGGTTATTTCTTGTCTTTTTTTTTCTTTTCTTTTTTTTTTTTGGTTTCATGTGAACTATCTGGACAAATGCTTGATGAATTGCCATGAAGTCTGGTTCACGTTCAAGTTAAAGTTAGGTTTATGAGCAAATACCTGTTAAACTAATGACATTCCCATCAGCCTCAGCAGAGCTAAAACGCAAATGTTAACATGCTCACATGCTATACTGCAATGGAGACAAAAACAAGCTTTATACTTGCTAAACATCAGCTTTAGGCTATCATTGTGATTGTGTTAGCATACTGATGTTAGCATTTAGCTCAAAGCTCCACTGTGCCAAAGTACTGTAATTAGGCTCCATTTTTTTGTTATTTTGGCTTATAAGCCATTTTGAATTCTCAAAAAATCTTTGCATCCCCATTTGGGGTGTGGGGGGTGTTCCTTATTTCTTCACATAGAAGGTGGCAACCCTACTTACAATATACCAATAATACATACAGTGTGTATGTTTAATGTAACATTTACCTAACAGTTCACTTCAGTCAAAGAAGTTAATACTTCTTGCACTAACTGCTGATCACTGAGAAGAGAATGTATTGTGATTGATCAGTCAACCACCACCTCAACTATCAGACACATCCTGATGCATCTCATTTCATTATCAGTGTAGTGATCTTAGCTGATGGTAGTTCAAACAGCTCTAACTCACTCGTTAAATATGTGACCATTGCTGTGTGATGTAGTACCACTGCTCATTTTCCCTCAAGCTTATCATTAATAGCCTAAAATTACATTTCATAAAAGTTTAATAATTTCTTTAGATGTTAGTGTGGAGGTATAAAACTCTGCGGGGAATTAGAAAGTGTATTTTTACTTTAATTCTCTTAATTTGAAAAGAGAATCACTTCGAATCATCTATTTGTAGTTTATTTGATGTCAGTTTAAGAGCAAAATCATTAAAGGAAAGAAATGCCTTTGTTCTGTACATGAGGAGACATCAGAGGGTCAGTGGATGAAATGACAGTACATGCGAACAAACGTGTGATGTACAAAGTGTAATGTTTTACATCTCTAATGCTACATTTTTACAAATAGATAACAATTATATAATCTTCCTGTCACTCATGGCCTCGTGATCATGGTTAAAGTGAACAACGTCAATCAACCGATTTTACACGCTTCATGAAAGCTCATCTGACTGATTGTGGGAATAACACGATTAGCTGTGGTGACCAGAAAATTAGTCATGACTTTAATTCATTTATTTATTTATTTTTCTATTTCTATAACCATATTTTTAAGTGGTGTATTCAGTTACACCGTCCCCACAGAGGCCAGTATGTCAGCAGGTCACAGACAGTGATACCCTGACAGCCAATTGACTCCGTGCTTCAAGACATGAGATCAATAGTAACGGAGTGACAAACTAAACTCTATCCACTTCACCTCTGATGGATTGCAACAGAGTAACGAAGAGGTCAGGGCCGCGCACCTTCACCATAATGTTGTCAGGATGCCGTTAAAACATGGAGGACAAAGACTGTGAAGGGAATGCTCCGTTTTCCTACTGACAAGCTGTTGGAACTGAGATACGACTTGTCAAGTGTTTTGCCGTGGCGACTGACAACATGAGGAATACCTCAAATGTTTTCCTGTAGAGGTTAGAAGAAAGCTGCAGATGAGGTTTTATATGTTTCCATATACAGTATATATATATATATATATATATATATAAATGTGTGTGTGTGTGTGTGTGTGTCATCTAATTGGACTTAACATTGCACATTGCTGTCCACCTTCACTTTTCCACGATTTATTGGTTATTCGTGTCACCTCTAATTTTCGTATACTTCATACACTTCATTTCCTTTTCCATAGCATAGTCCGTATTTTATTTCAAAATGCCATATACCATTTCACAACTATCATAATTGTGTGTAAATAGATTTTGCTGTATTTTTATTCCTATTTTTCTATGTTGCAAAAGTCAGCACACATTCGTTGTATGCTTGCATACTTGGCTAATAAAAACAGATTCTCTGGAATTCTGTTCCGTTTGAACTGTCTGTTAAAGTGACTTGTACTAAGTGATGTAAAAAGTTACAATGCAGGCACTTTGCTGTTCTTATCCACTGCAAAACCCCAAAAGTTCAAGGGTGGGAAAGGTCAGTGTCTGTGAATCCCCTACTTATGTGTACCTGAACAGAATGTGCATGGGAAATTAATTCACTATGAGAAAGGGGATATAGAGAGGTAATAAAGGGAATGACTAAGTCTTATAGCAAAGTGCACATTTTCAATAGATCTAAAACAGAACAGTTCAAGTAGTTGTGGTTGTAGCCTGTCAGTGAATACTGAAAGATATTTTATGACTTAAAAGACAAAGCCAGTTATAACACACTACATATTATAACCATCAAATATAAAATGAATAAATTCTTATAAATGGTTCAAATCTACAGAATTTTGCAAATGAAGCCACTGAACCTTACCATCACCCTCTGTTACTCTATACTTTCCTCACCATGAACCACTCCCATGAGAACACCATCAACAAGGTATAAGTTTATCTCTTTATACTTTGTGACTTTCCTACCCTGTCTGTGGCACTCAGCCCCAAGCCCATTAGTTCCTACTGATGACATGAATCTTTAAAAATGGGTCACAAATATCTATGAGCATGACGTACATTTTCTGACCGCCACTTCCATCAATACAACAACATAACCATGTCACACTCTCCGTTCTGTTTCCCTGTACTAATGATTTTCAGTTGGTTCCATGTTGCAGTTCTGTTGTTCGGCTTTGAGCTATTTCTTACCCTTCCTGCTCGTGCAGGTTTTCTCTGAGTCGCTGGAAGTCTGTGCAGAAAAACAATAGGTAGACATAAGATAAACAAAACATGTTTGGTTGCCATTGTGACAATGCACAGTTACAGTGTGGTAAGCCCCATGGGTCCATTCTCATGTCGTAAAGTTCTCTGGCACCGTGCCTCTCTCTCTCTCTCTCTCTCTCTCTCTCTCTTTGTAGAGAGAGAGAGAGAGATGTATAAAGCCATGAGGAACCCTATATTTTGTATGACTCAAATAGACCTACTTTATTAATAAATACCTTTGTTTACACTTTGTGTACACTCAGTGAAATGTCAGCTCAGTAATGCACGTGACCACGCTACCTCGAAAAAGCACTGCAATCAATAGGCTATTCATTTTGTTTTCATATCATTGTTGCAATCTTTTGGACTAATTTGGTAATTGCTTGACAGCAGTAGGCCTTTTATGCCGCGTACGCTGTTTGGAAAAGTTTGAAAGAAAGGCGTATTGGATGGGCTATTCAGCTTTGAAAGTTGTGTTTGGACTTGAATACAATTAGTTTCCGACTGAGGGGTGGGTGAGTAAATACTGCATTTTTCTTCCATTTGGATCTTTCAAGTTAACATGAGAATTCACATTTAGAAACGATTAGATTTGGTGTTCTTGTCTTTCTGAAACGGGTCGGGATATGCGCCACAGCCGTCACCCATCTGGCTTGTAGCCTACAGCTAACCCCCGAACACATTTCAGGCAAAGAAGTTTCCCTTGCTTTAAGCCCTGCATTTTGGGACACTATTATTCCTTATATAGATCAGTGATTTACCATGTGTCCAACATAGTTTCTCCAATAATGTTTGGAGATAACACATTTTAAATGTTGTGGTTGCAAGCCTCACACAGTTATCCAATAGGATTCTTGGTGGAGGAGTGCACTCCCTGAAGAAATTCTAACTGGATCATTTTCTCTCTCTGATCATAAAAGAAACTCAAACCATGATCACAGTTACCATGTAGCATGTATTTGTAACACAGGGAACTTTTAATTTCCTAAAACAACAATGTATTATAGTTTTGTTTTGTTTTTGTTTTTTTTCCCCAAATATTACTCAAACAGGTGCATTTTTGGGGACTATTTTCAGCGGTGGATTAATCCATATTTGAACCATTTGGGGGACTTTATAGCACCAAGAGAGTGTAGGTATGTGAGATTTGGTCACAATCAATTGCAGTGACTGTTTATCATAATGAAGGAACATGTTACCCAGTGTGACAGTGTGGCTCACTAATGTGTTCTTGGATAACTATGGTGCACAGGAATAAGACATATTAGGCTGCACACACAATACTTATTAGTTGGGCAATTTCATTGTTGGTTTTATTATTTTCATGATATTAAATCAAATCAAATCAAGTTTATTTATAAAGCACATTTACAGCAACCAGGGTTGACCAAAGTGCTGTACAATAAAACTCAACAACAAACACACAACAAATAAATAGCTCAAATGTGATGCGTTAACTATCTCATGGTCTGAGACAGACATGGAACAGTTTGAATTAAAAACACAAGGGATAAAAGTGAAAGATAAAAACCTTAGCGACACTCAAAAGCCAACGAAAACATGTGGGTTTTTAAGATTAGACTTAAAGATGTCCTCAGAGGCGGAACACTTAATTAAAAGAGCTAAACTGTTCCAAAGTTTTGGGTGCAGCTACCGCAAAAGCCCGCTCACCCTTTCCACTTAGCCTATTGGTTGACAATATGGAAAATAAAAATAATCCAGTCTTAAACTTCTAAAGTAGTGGTGTACATGTAGCATGGTTGCTTATTCTGAAGTCCATCACAATAGTGTTCCAATCTGGTGCACACAGAGGCCGAGCTCTCGGGACAACTAGTGCTTTAAAGAGTGTATGAAAGTGTCTCAGTGTCTCTGAAGGACTTCCATCTGAGCTGTTGGACTTTTCCATCTCGCCTCCATTCATATCCCACTCAACCTACAGAAAACTGTAATCACTGCTGCCCACTTACTGATACTGCATCTCGTTATCCCTTATTCTTATTTTCAAGCATTTGTTGCCATGGCTTTGTCATGTTTGCTGTTGAGTACTTACAGTATGAGAAAAATTATTATGTATTATCTGTTGTATGTTGTTCCTCTGTCCTTTAACATTTTTCTCCAGGATGTGATTATGTTTATTTTAATCATCTGTCTGCCTGTGCAAATAGTATTTTGACACTTTGGTCATTAAACGTGCTTTAACTAAATGAAGCAGCCCCTTGCTGTCACTTCCATCTACACAGGGGCACTTAGAGCCTGCTTACAGCACTTTTACTGTAGTTTAAAATTGACTAAAAGCCTTGATTGGAATCATAAATACAATGATATCTTCACAGCTCAAATGCCATGCCATTAAAAGTGCCAACAGTACAGCAACAACACCTTTGTGTCAAAGTGAAATAATAGACAGTCTGGTTTATTAGCCTTTTCACCAGTCTCATGAAGCATCATTAAATAAGCGCAAAATTGTGTTCCTACAAACAGCTGTAGTGTTTACACATCACATAACACGTCGGTAATATTCCCCTCAGAGATATTTGAACTAATTGAAATGAGATATTTCAGCCCCCTGAATGCTGCTTTAAGGGGATTTGAAAAGAAGATCCAAACACGGATCAATGGCACAGTGGGCAAGAGATGCACATCATTCATGTCTCCCACTGTCTGCATCGATAACAAACAGAGGAAAAGCAAAGAAAAGGAAGAAGAGGGGAAGGGAGGGACTTTCAGCTGAGAGCCAAACCTCAGCTTTGGAGGTGCTGACTCTCATGCCGGCCGCTTCACACCCAGCTGCAGGCCGCCCCAGTGGGTGCTGAAGATCACGATCTGATGAAGCCAACACAACTCCATTGTCTGCAAATAGCAGAAAGGCGATTTTCTCAGGTCCCTAATTTGGCTGCGCAACAATCTTGTCCCCTGGAAATTATGTTTCTATTTTAGTTATTGATTCTGATGATTGTGTTTTGAATTTTAATAGAAACATAATTTGTCAGACACAGGTTTTTCAAAGTAAAAGTAATGCTACGTTTTTGTGCCACACCCAAGTGACAGAGAGGAGGTCAATCATAAAGAGCAGAACTCCTCACATGTAGCCTGTTGGTTGTGGAAAATATAAAAATGTAGTTCCTAGGGGAAGGGGTTAAATGCCGGGCAAGTATCAGCAAAGTTACAGTAAAGAAAAAATAGTTTGACAAAGTCTAGGTCTGTCCAATATAATTTTCCAAAGCTTTCTAATGACCTGTACAGTCCTCCTCAACAGACTGCTTTTCTGCAGTCAACAGTAAAACTTAAACTTAATTCAGAATATTTTATCAAAGGATGAACTTTCAAACAGTTTTATGAGAGGAGAATATGTGAAAAGACCACACATCACAACACATTAGTCATACTCATAATACTGTTGGGTTACCGGAAAACTAGTTACTAGTCTTCCAGGCAAAAAGTAACAACTGAATATTTAAATTAATGTTCTGCTGTTACAAATCCAAATTATATGTCTGTGCTTGATAACCTCATGCCATTCAAAGTTAACCTGACCGTGACCATGACAGTGCAGTTCTTTATTTGCTTGTGAGAAGCAGCAGTTGATCTTTGTTTGCTTAATCAAGAATATTTAGCTTAAAGGCACAAAAAAGTCAAACATAAGTTTCCGTTTGAGTTTCTGTCCCTTTCCCCACTGGTTTGCAGTGGATGTGCTCCACTGGTAAAAAGGTGATTTCATTTACAACATTTGAATCAAAATGTGATGATGCATGGGCTTGTTGAATCCACTTGTAAAAATGAACCACTGGAATAATTCACGTGTAGCTGTTTGAAATAAAGTTCTTTAACATGATCATTTGAGAATGACAGACAACATCACTTTGGTGACTATAGCTGTGTTCGCTACTAATATGTCTGTATCACTGCATGTGGTCTGAATATGATGATTAACTAACTAATGTGGAAATAATAATGAGGTAATGATGCATCTCAGGGTGGTAACACCTCAGCGTGCTGCACAACTTTAATTGAGAGGAAATAAAAATAAATAAAACTGAGCTCTTTAAAGGCTCAGTCAGAGTCAACTATGAGAACAGTTCATTGAGAATGTGCAGCCAGAACGTCTGTAATTAATTCATTCCTTTTAGGTGGTGAGGTAATGCATCCTCCAAACATCCTCCATGTTTTTCTTCACATTTTATGCGTTCATTTTAACTATGAAATTATATTTTCGGTCAATTTTATCTTCCCACATGATTGTCTTAATATTTTCAAAGCTCTCTCCTCAGGGCCAGATTATGATTCTCGTGCAGCAAATTAAAAATTAGATTTAAATAAACGTAAAGAAGAAGCAGCAGCTTTACCCCTATTAGCAACAAAATGTACTCAGTGAGTCAAAACTAAAGGTAGCCTACTCAAATATCATTATATTATATCATATATTTTACTAAATAATCTCGTTTTCTGCAGTGTCTAAACTCTTACTCTGAAAATGAACTAGTATATCTGATGAATAAATCCAGTGAAACAGGAAGTACATCACCCTCTGAATGTAATTAAGTATAAAGTACCATAAAACGGTACTTACAACAGTAAAACACTGTTTAACAGTCTGTACTTAAGTCACTTCATGACTTACATACTCCTCAATTCAATCACTAAGGAACTACTTAACTGTTCATTAATCATCAGTTACTTCCTGATTTGTTCTTTCTTCACTGGCTTTGCAGGAGCTGTGTCCCTCCCCGTTAAATGTTACAAACATGGAAGTGAACTCTGGTGATTTCTGAAGGTCGAACACGATGCAAGCAGCAGTTTTAGCACTGAACAAAACAACAACAACAACAACAACAACAACAACAACAACAACAGCTTCTGCTCAGCCTGCTGCGGGAAACAACGCACTACAATTTCAAAGGACTGACAAACAATAAAATAGCGAGATTGCCCACAGCCCTGATAGGCTACTTTGTTGCTGTGAACGCTTAACACCCCTAAGCACACACTAATCCGTGGTCGGTCCTTAAGCTCCTGCAGACAACATTGCGCGTGCGCGTGCACGCACACACACACATAAACACACACGCACATACGGACCGTGCCAAAGTGGCTTTTTTTGCGCGTAATCATCGCTACAATCTTGCTCGTGTGTCCGTTCGCGTAAAAGTTGCTGTGGTTGTGGCTGACCTGGCGGCATCTGCCCCCCCCCCTCCCCTCCCTTCTGCCTCTCCTCCCGGTGGGCTGCGTGATACTCCACGGAGTTTGTGCCATCTAGGGTTATCCGCCGCTCCATTGCAGTCAGTCTAGCGCAGAGACTTCGCACCGAGTGTCTCCATCTGCGTACTCCTGGACAAACAAATAACTAATTATTGGAAACAGCAAAAAACTTTCTTTCGGATTTACTATTTCACCTTTTTTTTTTTTTTTACTGTTATATATGCGGGAAAGATCCTGCATGCGTTGCGCGGACATCCAGAAAGCTGAAAGGGTGGATAGTTGTGTCCGACGCATACTAATCCTGGGTGTGTATAAACGTGCGCGTTTTTGTTGGTCTGCCAATGTGTGCGTGGTTTTCTGTGTGTGAGAGTGTGAAAGACACAGAGAGAGATTGGAGAGGAGAGGAGGGGAGGGAGGAGAGATTAGCCTACTCTTTCCAAAATGTTCCCTTGTGATTACAGTTCGGATAAGACGTTTATTAAACTCCCTTTAAGTTGCACGGGTGGACTGCTGTGTGTGCGCGCGTGTGTTTGTGTGAGAGACAGAGAGAGGATTATATCGCATGTCCCCTATGTGCTGATTGTTTCATCACGTCCTGAGAAAATATAGACTAGGTTTGTGTGTGTTTGTGTGTGTGTGTGTGTGTGCGTGTGTATGTGCGCGTGTTTGGTTAAGGAATCGATGGCCGCCATGAGGCACCATGGGCAGCCGTGTAACGCCACCACCCACTGTAATCATCACCCTCTTGTGGATTACAAGTGGTATCATGGCACTTGCGGGATCTTAATAAGAAACCGGAGCGTGGAGGTAGGAAGTAGCGCTCAGTCAGTGAAGACAGTTCAGCACCAGGGACAGCGCGCGCAAGTATTAAACTGCAGTAGGAGGGAACATTTTCACTCCCACAGTGGAGCTTTAATCGGCATTTGCATGGCTGTTATTCTAAAAATCACACTGTGAAGGATTTGGCTCTAGAATACAGAGAGTAGAGCAAAAGCCCTGTAGTTTACTAAAGAGATTCAACAGTGTTTTTTTTCTATGGGAACAAAATCATACTGACGCAAAAGGATTCACTCTACAGTAAATCCAAGCCTTATGTTGCTGTAGCCACTGCCATTTATTTCAGTCGGCCTCACTGTCCAGCTCTACAATGACAGGGTCTGGACACACCACAAATAGCTAATTTTATTTCCCATTAGTTTTCATTATTTGAATGATTTGCTTCCAAAACAACAAGAATACACAGACTTTCTAATTATTTGAAATCTATACTTTCTTAAAGCTGCTCAGTGTGTGAAAGGGTTCATTGGAGTAATCACCTGAATGTGCAGCTCCCCTCAGCTTTAAACAGCTTCATTGCATGTTTCTGCCCATTGTTTAACTTCTGATCCAGCTGGCAGCTGCTTCCAGTTAAAAACTTCTAAAAGCCACTGTACACGTCCTGTTCAGCAGCAATCAGCAGACAGACAGTTAGAGAGGAGCTGGTGAAACAGGAGTTGGTTGAGACCAAAAACAGATTTAAAAGAGTGAATATTGGACTTGACTATGTCAGTGATGTGTTCATAAGTTGTTAGTACTGCCCCCAAGTGGCCAACAAACAAACAAGCAAACAAACAAACAAACAAACAAAAAAACAGCTATCGCAGCTTTAAAGACTCTGAAAACTTGGCTTTTAAATTTTTCTGTGTAATATTAAAGATAGTGTCAGGGGGCGTACAGTGACACATGTGATCCCTCTCTCTTTATCTCTGCCCTTGTTTCCTGTCTCCCTCTAGTCTGTCAACCATCAAATAAAGGCAATAAATAAAAAAATACTTTAAGAAAATGACTCGATACACAACAACAAAGTTAAAAACATATGAGTTTAACAGTTAAATCTCAGCTAATCTGCTTCAACAGTGTGGGTATGGTTTGATCAGATTTGATTAACAGTGACCAAACAACCCAGCAATTGTCCTCGGATTCTGATTTAAATCTCGCTAAATCCTGATTGGTGCATAGAAGCATGTGACATCACTTTTTTTTTAACAGAACCCCACCTACTTTAAAGGAGTGAGAGGAGCACAGAGAAAGACACAAATACAATTTCACAGTTAAACAGGATTTAAAGGGTCACTGTGATTTTACAAGTTAAGTCCAGGTTACTCAGTTTACATGAGGAGTGCTACTCAGACTGTGCAAACAGTGGTAAATGTTGTCTGTAGCTCTGGAAGGAGCTTTATAAGTCCCAGAAAATAACTCTGATCATGTCATCAGGGGCATGATGATGTCATTAGGGTAAGGTTAGTTGGACTGGAAGACTTCAAACTGTAAATAACAGGTCTGTTTTACAAAGGATTGCTTTGAGTTTAAAAGATTTACCCTGCAGGGAAGGTCTAATGAAAAATGCTGCATTATGGGAAACCTAGTATCTTTCTGTCCCTTTCAATGAGACAATCATGCTATTCCAGCCAAGAGAACAACATGAGCAGGAACTGTTCAAATCACTTAAATTCCATTTGTATTCATTGTCATTCAGGTCTTTAGTTTCTCATTGCTAACAGTCACAGCAGAGTTGTCAATAGCTCTCATCAGATGTTGATATCACAAGCAGTTATTGTCCATCAATGCGTGATGCCAAAATAACATTGGAGGGTTAATGCCGTCTGTCGAGACTGCTCAGTGAAATTGATAGACCTGCTTTGACAGATGAGATAACCTGCAATCGCAGGCAAACGCAATTTACGGGTTTGGCAGATGGATGCTGAGGATGCACTCAGAAGTAGGCCAGTTTTACCTCGGGGAGAAGCTCGACGTGCACAGAAGGCTCCCAGGGAATTTTCGAAAGTTCTTGTTTTGCGAGGGAAATTATGTGAGAGAGGTGGGAGGAATGGGAGGACTGTTTTATTCAACTCCACACAGAAATAATAGAAAAGGGATCAATTCCTGTTCAGTTTTGCCTCACATAGAAATAGCTTGGATGGAAGGCAATTGTAGTTCAAAAATTAACTGGAAAATAACTTGGGATTTAGCCGCAACCTCTCTGTGGTGCCTCTGCGAAACTCTCATCTCCAAGTATGCTGCGTGACATGAAAAAAAAACCACTAGCGGTTGGTTGCGTTCCAGAAAAATCTCCCTTATGACTTCATTCACTCACCTTCAGCATCAGAACGAGCCGGGCACACTGAAACACACAGCAGATAAACAAGTGAATTCAAAACAGAAGCAAGGAGGAGCCAACATGTCAGATGCGTTTGATCTGTTGTAACGCGGTATAACACTTCTTGTGAATGGAGCGCAGCTGCAGGGAATTTTCATGTGCTTCTTCACCTCCAATTGCCGTGCATTGGAGGGAGGCATTTCCCTAATGAATTTAATCATTGCTCCCTGTTGTCATTGAGTTGGTCTTTTGTTTGCATTCATGCACGGTGACTACGGCCCAGCTGCTGGAGTACAGCAAATGTGCAGAGCGAGTCTGACACTCGAGGCTGCATGCATTTCGAGATATCAGCTGCTAGGGTGGAGCTCCAAGCTTTGGATGAATGGACGTCATGTTAAGGACGGTTTTGTTAAGTCATAGAGAACTGTAGCTCAAAGGAAATCTGTTTTTTCTTTGGCTTTTTCTTTAAATCAGTGCAGAAAAATAGAACATATACCCCTAAAGCAATTCCCACCCTGTGAATAGATGTCCTTTGAGGATTTGAAGCTCAAAAAAGAGGATGATACATTTAGTAATGACAAACATCTCCATGTTTTTTCACGGTGCACAATATATGAAAACAATTCAACAAATCTCTTTTTTGCTTCTTTAGCCCATATTCTACACAGTTGTTACTCATGTTCTATTTGTCTTTAGATCGTACTTATCTATCTCCGGACTTTGATTTTTACTTATTAATATATGGCACTGCAGGTGGTGCATTCATGTGGAAGTTGTGATATCTGAGAGTACTTCTGATGTAGCATTTCTTTTCGCATGTGTTTTCCCTATTAGTATGTATTTTGGTATGTGGTGTTGGACATACTGATGTTATGGATTTATTTGATTCCTGGATTGTTAGACTGCGTTTAAGCGGGAGAGGAACCATGGGAGGATGAAGCCTCAATGACTTTGGGGATCACCACTACAGATAATTAAGCAAATGTTAGCAAAACTAAAATTGTGAACAAGGAAAGCATTATATATGCTAAACATCAGCATGGATTATTTTTACAACAGGACATGAAGTTGACCACAATTACCAAAAACACAAAAAAAACATGCTCATAATTATATAACTTTCCATTGACCTGCATGGTGCTGTCTTGCTTGGGCATTGTCAGTAGCTTTATACCACAAGAGTGGCTCAACTTGTGTCCCTTTAAGACATTTCTATTCTCCATGCACCTTGAAAGTAGGTTAGGATGTGCCAGAAATCCCTCCTCTGGAACAGTGAGTGGTAAAAAGTTAGAAACACAGCACTGTAGAGTGATAATAAACCAACTTATTACAGCAATTACCTTAAAATATTGACATTCTGATGAGTTTTTGAACTGTACTTCATTCATATTTAATTCAGCTACCATGAGCGCTCGTCATTTGAAAATAACTACCCAAAGTTATATATACTCTCTCTGGTCTTTTGCCTTTGGGTTGCAGCTTAACGTTTTTCAAAGAAGCATTTTGGCTGGTGTTCGTTAACCTGCCTCCGCTGTCTCCTGCTTCAGATGGTAGTCCTAGCAGGGAGCACTTGACTCCAGGGTATGTCAAAGTGAGCGGCAGACTGCGAGGGCAGGGCCATTGTGGAGCTCTAGAGAGCGCCTTGGGGGAGTTTACATTGGCGACAGCTCCTTTCCTTTTTGAAACACTAGTCGGAACATTAAGATGTCACTGCTGACTGACCAATATGAGCGTGGAGGCGCAGACAGGAGCAGCTACACATGTGAAACTCGAAACCAGCTGAAGTCAATGGGAAAGATATTTTCTGGTGCAATAATTAGCCTGTATGGCCGACAGTGTGTCTGAATCATGACTCAAACTCTTGCTACTGCCACAAAGTACTTTAAGTACATTAGGAAAAATTATACTCTGAGTTAGATTACAAAGGCTAAATTCACCTTATTCCCCCCTTTATGCTTCATGTTCTCTCCTTTGTTTGATTTCGGAATTCAATAGGCCTTTGAGCGCTGAGAGCTGGCGTTCTAATTTCACTATGACCCTGCTCTCCTCTCCCACGCGAATTCACTGTTGTTGTTTTTGCTGCACTTTTGAAAACAGTGGCATTTAATGGCGAGATCATTCATCATAGTCAGCAGTTCCAGCCCACTCAGCCCTACTGTATTTCAACAAACTTTTACAATTTAAAAGCCTCAGAGTCTGAGGCTCTCTCTGCTCACAGAGCATTCAGTACAGCTGAGAGACTGAGGGGAAAAGGGCAGGGATTTTAAGAGTTTTATGCTGGACAAAAATATACCGTATGACAAATATCACTGAAAATCCCTGAGATGACTGTTCTATTCACAAAGATGGCACCGCCTGTCTGAATATGTTCCTGAAATGGATAAATAAAAGTTCTTAAAGACATTATACTCTGATGCTGTGAGTCCTGGCCTCTTGCATAGTGCAGTGCTCTCCGGATCACACACCCTAGTTGGCTTTGACCTGGCCTTCTGACAACAGACTCATGGTGTGATGTACCCTCGCCTGCTACAGTAATTTACAGCTCACAGCCTCTGAGGAGAAAGGTGACATATCTTCATGTCTGCCAACATGCTAACTAGCAGCCACTAGCTCAGATACAGGACACAGTTTTGACTAATTGGTGTAGTGATTGTGTTGTTGGTTTTCTCACATGGCTAACTTTAAAACAGTTCCACAGCTTGATAAAATAATCCCTCCTCAAGTTCTGCTGAGGCTCAGTAGCTGCTATGATCCCACCCACCATCAGGGCTTCTCGTCCATGTTGGCTTCATTACAAACTAAAGAATAACTCAACACGAAAGCAGTGTTTCACGTCAGCGTCACTGATGGGCGTGGTCAGGAATGTGCACTGTTGTAACTGTGACCGCACCCACCAGTGATGTCATCGTATACGGACACACCCTGGAGCACACTTGTGCATCACTGTAGCAAAGTGAGAAGTTAAAACACTGGATTTCGAATAGGCTTTCAGTCATGAAAGAGATCTTCATCAGACACACGAGGGCCGGTGTTTCTCTACACAGTATCACCTTTTAAGTTGATATGTCCAACGTGTTAGCAAACAGCTGCTTATCTTTGTATCCAGCAGTAACATGATCATTCATTTAGAGTCGTGTTTGTGTATAAATTAGTATAGTATGGTATAAATCAAATATCCACTCTGTTCTCGCTCTCTTTTTGGGTTTTCTCTAACTCCTAACACCAGCTAGTCTCTAACTGAGTCATAGTGTGCGGTGCCGAGCAGGTAGCGTACTGTTGCTGCAAAGTTTAAACCAAGGGGAGCTGCAGATTCAGGTGATTATTATCTTTAGCTTCCCACTGTCACATTGTTTTCACACTGAAATATGGCACACTGTCATTATAAAGATATTAATTATATCTTTAGTTTAATATAGAATACTTTATTAATCCCAGAGGGAAATGTCAGTGTTAGAGCAGCCTGTTCACATAAAACACTAAAGCAAATTGTACAAAATATGATAAAAAGCCCCAAATAATGAAATGAAAATAGTATAATAAGCATGGGGAGAATAGTGCCTATTTACCTTTAACTCTAATATGTACTGAGTATACAATACAATGATAGTGAAAAGGAAAATGGTATCATGTACATACCCACTGCTGCACAGACACAGAGCTACTGTAGATGACATTGAACTGTCTCCAGGTGCCTTTGGGTTGCAACTACATGAAGTGGGAACGCTTCATATAGTTAAAGTTAGGGGTGGGTGAGCTGATGTATTTATGAGTTATATGTTATATGTAAATGTTTTGATTAGAAAGTTAAGTCACCGCCGACCAACTGTTCCCTGGCTCATCCTGCCTCGTGTTTCCGTGCCAGCAGGCGGGTCTCTCGTCCTGCGGCCAGGCTGTAATCCACTGTGTTGGACTGCAGCTGGTGATGGTGGCTCTTGTTCTGTTCAGGTGAAGAACTTGTACATGTGCCACTACGCCAAGCTCACTGAGGCTGCAGAGCAGAACAGGGATTGCCGTCACCAGCTGCAGTTAGCAAACTAGCTGTTACATTAACAGTTAACAATGGGCTGGTTAGCAGCAATTGAACTTTTAAAATTAAATATCTACATATAGCCCGTTGTAATGACGTGAACTATGAACGTAAGATTGTCGACAATATGAAATCGTCAGCTCGTCCACCCCTAGTTCCATTACTTCATATACTGCAGCCATTTATCCAACAAATTCACACAGTTGCTTAAACATCCACATTTACACTATTTTCATGCCTTGCATTAATATGACAACAATACAGCAAACACATACTAACACAAATTGTTTCCCATTACCAACCCGCACTTTTTTTTTTGCGCAACTGTGATGTAAGAAAACAAAGCCATCGCTTAAGTTATCACTGAGAGCACTGACAGCAGCTCTGTTAGAGCGGCTCCTCGTACTCGCTGATGTGCGGCGGGTCCCAAGGTTAGCAACAAAAACTGTTTAGCTCCAGAGATCTAAAACGGAGAGCTCCTTGTGCCACTGTGGAATGATAACATTCAGGCTCTGCTGGGGATGTCGCAACTGTGAAGCAGCTGTAATTTAGAGAGGGGCTGGAAAAGCTTATCTTCCTAAGCCCCTGAGCCAAATAAAAAGTAGTAGGGGGGGAAAAAAAAAAAAAAAACACAAGACAGAAGCAATGAGTCACTGTCGTCGGCAAACAGGGGTAAAACTGTCTAGATGAAGGTTCTGTGGTCAAAAAGAGATCAGCCCCCACTTATTATTCATGAAATTTTATGTTAAGACAGTGAGATTCACCCAAACTGGATCCAAAAGGTCAATTGCCACTACACATAGGTGACTGTCTGTTCTGCTGCAGGGGTTGCTGCAGCGGGAAATGAAAAAGGTGGACAAGAAATGAGATATTCCGCTTGTCTTGCTGTGACAAAGCTGTTTGGCTCACTGGATGTTAAGTCAAGTCAAACCCCCGGCTGGTGTTCTGGAAAGCAGCATAGATAGCATGTCTATGGCATACGCAAGGAGACATTTTGGTGCAGGATCGGCATCACTATCAACAGGTAAAATTCGCACTGGTACAACTTTAAATGTTCATTATAATTGGCCCTCAGGATTTCAGTCTCAGAGTTGTACATGCTCTGTTATAAATTACAGTCATTAGGAAGAAAATGTCCCAATTCTGCTTTAAAGTTGAAGTTCCCTCTCAGCGGCATCTCTGATAAATTGATAGCAGGTCTTTTAATCTCACTGTGCTCCTTTCGGGTCCTCCCTGATGATTGCTCTGTTGATGGGTTCTTTGCAAAGCACTGTCCTTGTCTCAAAGCAGCCAGTTTACATCTCTCATTCAGCACGCCCACAGTATGCACACAGTACTCCCTTGATGCTGCTTTTGAACATCAACCTTTCCTTTTGCTTGTTTATTACATATTCAAGTGAGGAAATTATACAGTGAAATGTTTTCAACAGTATGAATCTCAGTAGTTGTTAAAACACAAATAGGCTACCAAAACCCTCATGTATTCCAGAAAATTTGATGTTTATACTTAGACAAACTAGCAGCAGGGGTCTATGGCAGTGCTGATATTTTGCAACATCACTTCACTCAAGAGAAACTACAGAAGCGCAGTGAATACGGCAGTGCCCTTCTGGCTGGCCTCCCTTACCGGACACTGAAACCCTTACAGATGGTCCAGAATGCGGCAGGCTCTTCGATCAGCCTCCAGCGGCACATGACACTCCGCTGCTCATCGACCTCCACTGGCCCATGGCCGCCTGAATCAAAATCAAGTCACTAACGCTTTCCTTCAGAGTGACTTCTGTGTCTGCACCCATCTATTCCTTCTCAGCTGCTGCGTTATTCCTAGGAATGTCGTCTGATATTGCCGTCCCTGCACATGAGTCAACCTCAGTCCAGACTGTTCTCGTCTGCGCTACCAAAGCTACCAAATGCTATCAGAGAGCAGGGGCATCGCTCTCTATCTTCAAGAATCTCTTGAAGATTCATCTTTTCAGAGCACCTCCTCTCCTAACACATCTAACACCCCAACATGCCTCACTAGCACTTACTATGCACTTTCTGTGCACTTCCTTATCTGACCTCCTTGCACTTATTGAATGGATGTAGTCCTCAGTACTTACAACAAGGTCTCCTACTGCACTGAAGCTTTAGTATTGCCCCTAATGTAAATTGACAAAAGTTAGGTGGATTGACATTCCTGGATTGATTTATTGCAACTGTAAAAGAAATTGTAACTTTTTCTTATTCCCAGAGGTTAAACTGTAGCTTTCACACAAAAATAAACTGCCATACAAATATTCATGCTCACAACGAGGTCAACCCTCAAACACATTTGCTGGACACCACTCTGGCCCATTCCTACATTTACTTCACGTCAAAAGCAAAGGATACTTTGGACCCTTGACCTTGAATTTTCATCTAAAAATGTAGTTTTCTGTTCAGCTGGTTTTAGAGTCTCGCTGAACCGATAGTGTGGCTGTAGAATAATTGAGCTCTATTGTTGTGATTCCACCATCAGCTGAGTTAGCACTCGTTTTCGTGACCTTCAATTTGCTGCCCGTGTCTGGCTGGTAATTTCATATCCAACACGTAGCAGTGGGAGTCTTTTGGCAGTGGCAGGTTTATTAGTAAGCAGCGTGTTCACACTACAAAAATGACAGAATAAAGTATACTCAGAATGCTAAGTAGGGTTGATGTTTGAGTGTGCTGAGCTGCTGATGGACACCGTTCTCCTATAGTAAAATAAAAATAAATTGCGGCTAGTGGTGAAAGTTGCAGTCTAGAAATGACCACTTGACTGCTAAAAATGGACATGTATGTCGGTACTTTTGTATACTAAGTACTTAAACAGCTACTATGATGAATATATACGTTGTAGAACTAGTTTGTAGTTTGGATTTGGGACACAGCTACTGTCTGGATCTTAGAAACTGTACCAGGGAAAGACATCGCCGAAGCAATTTTCCATCAATTATAATATCATGACACCATTTATTAGGGGAGATACAGCAGAATTAAGACTGAAATAGAGTTTGGATTGATGCTGTGCTCTTATTATTTATTTTGTATTGTCATTAATTAACTGAAAAAAACACCATCTGTCTTTGGCTGCAGACTTGTGGTGCTGTGTGTGTACATGACAACAATACAATTTCCTGGAGAAGCTCTCTTTCTGTTTCTAGCTATTGTTGTCATGCTTCACTGTGATCGGCTCAGCTGTTTCGCAGCAATGAGACCAGTGATGTGATTAGTATTTATTAATCACTACACCCTGTGAGCCATATCTCACAGCGTGCGTCTGTATATACTGAAGGGTATATATATATATATATATATATGCAGGTGCCAAAGATGTACCTTTTTGCTCTGGTTGTTGTCCTTGTACCATTAAAGTTATTTGGTATGGGATATCTGAGGCATAGTTATGAATCGTTTAAGTGGTGTTGTGATGAAAAACTACAAAATCTATGCAGATGACTATTTCACCCTTGTCCCTTTAGTATGGGGCAGACACAATAAAGGTCCCATATTTTCTAAGTGAGATTTCCATGTGTTATTAGGTCTAGGTTCTATAGTAATACTGTGAAAGTATCAAAGCGCTCAGTCCACAGAGAATCGCATGCAGCCTGTATTCAAAACTCAGCCCTAAAACAAGCCATAGGGAATTCTGTAACTTTGTGATGTCACTGCCCTCTGCCATGCCCCAAGCCCCTCCCACCTGGACCTACCATCCAACCTTGCAGGATTTGGTTTCTCTGAGTGTTCAGCTGAAATCTGCTATATTTTTATTCGATCACTCAGGAAACAACTAATCAGAGGAGAGACTCAGAGCCTCCTCTCCTCTGATTGGCTCATGACCTGTTTTTACTAGAGCTCCAGAGAGAAGCCTGAGAGAGGAGATGTAAAACATTATTTAAAACCTGGTGCTTAAAACCACAAATAAATCTTCTTATGGATCAGCACTTCAGATTTCAAATTTTTATTTAGGAAGGTCACAACAACAAAAATCTGAACAGCAGGGAAAGGAATAGGAGCCTGTTCAGCATTGGTGTGCTTTCAAAATAAGACACCTAGCATAGTAGTTTCTAACTGATAAATGACCCAAGGAATTACCACAGTACATTCTCTCCAAAAGACTCAGTAAAGTGTGGAAATGAATGTGCTGAGCCTTTGGGTTGTGGAATATGTGAATTATTGTTTTGCCCTGGTAAATTGTGTTTCATTTAGTCCTGTTTCCAAACAGCTATAATACAAAATTTGTGTTGACAAAAGTCTAAGACTGAACAGATCCCAGTCCGACATTAGTCCATATTGTTGTTGTAGCATAAATACAGTCATTTAGTTGGCACCCTTCTTTTTAGAAGTAACGAAGATGTGTTGCACTGCATGGCTCGTATTCTGCGTGATTACATGAGGTGGTGTAATTGTGCTGTAATTAGTAATTTGTAATAAGCTCCTGGCAAGCACATCCTGGTATGCAGGGGAAAACTGCCAAAAGTGGGAAAATTAGGTGAGAGTTTAAAAATGTAGCACTGTGGGCCTCTGATGATCATTTTGTGCATCTGCAAATTCGAACACAGAACAGCAGGTTTCGCAGACCCTGTAAAAAAATTCAACTCGCAGCAGAAATCATTCAGTGCCAGAGCTGAATATGTGATAGCGAGTGCCTACTGTGTCCCTGCTAATCCCATCTGATGAAGCGGCAGTTGTGATCTGTCTCAGCCACTATGCACAGTACGCAGTGATCACTGTTTTGAGATGTTGAGTTTTGCTCCCAACAGAACGTGAGGGCCAGGAAAAAAAACAAAACAAAACAATATCTTAGTATTATGTTTTTTTCATTTTTGCTGGTGAAGTGAACACAAAAAAAAAGACACACAGCCTCAGGCATTGAGCCCGTATAATCCCGCAGCAGGCTATCCTTTTGATGTCAACAGTGGCAACAAAGCCTCAATTTGTAGCTTGTATGAAGTGGGTGCAAAGAAATAAATAGAGACTCTGACACACACACACTGATGGAGAAGATAATGCAAACGAGTGGTTTTAACAAATACTCGTCTTATGAATATTTCACGATGACGAGTTTGAACGCTTCTTTTTATGCAACAAATTAAGTTCTCAGCAGCACGTTGAAGCACTGACATGTTGTGGTAACACAGAGGCCGTATCTGCTCTTCTGAGAGTCTGCAAACTCTCTGGTGCTAAGTGCTCTTCAGTGTTGTGTAGTGCACGTCTTAAAGGTGAGTAAGAAAGTTAGGGAAGTTTATATGGTACTTTCTAAAACACACAGTGACAGACCAAACTAAACCAGACCAAAACATAAGACAGGGATGAGGGTCTGTAAAAAGGCTTGCTTATAATGATGGGTTTTTAAAGTGAGTTCAGCAAATCTGATGGGAGGGAAAACAGCGGGCACGATCACCTTTTGTTTTGCAGTTAGAGCAGGGGGATGGATAAAAGGCCGAGATCTGAGGATTAGAGTGGTGTAGTGTTGAACGCGCGGATCAGAGGTGTAACTGGAGGCGGGATTACACAGAGCCTCATATATAATCAACAGGATGTTGTAGTTTACTCTAAATTTTACAGGAAGCTGATGGAGGGATGCAAGAACAGAGGTAATGTGGGACAGAAGGCTTTTGAGCAGCGTTACGTGCCACTCTTTGACATGAATATAGAAAACAACCAGGACAAAACAATGGCAAAACAAAAAGCTCAGCCTGAGAGGCAGCAAGACGAGCAATCCCCAATGTAGAAGCCTCTCCCTTCTGATGCTGCCATCAGAGCTTTTAAGCACTTCATTTTCAGACCAGGGCTGCGGTCGAAAGGTCAAAAAAAAGTATCCCCTTTCCTAACCACTTTTCCTTGACTTTGATGGAAAACATCTTGAGGTCAAGGAAAGATTGAAGGAGAATTCATAAGGATTGAAATGTTGAAATAACATAACATGAAAGGAAAATACAAGTAGATAATATTTAAATAAAAGTAAGGAAGGGGTCAGACTCAATTATGTTCAGACATTTACAGTCTGACAGTTTAAGTATATAGTGTCTCCTGGCAGAAGCGCCTTTGACCTTTTATTTCTAACTATTAACTATAACTATTTCCATAGTCACAAGCATAAAATAGTTGCACTGTTGTTTCTACATTTATGTCTGTCAGGGTTAATCTACAACTGTGTGTCGCTTTAAACAAGGAATTGTGACATTATCGCCTTTCCTTTATCAAAGGACGGTCCAGTGTATCCTATGCTAAAGGAGATAAAATAAGAAGCAATCGAAGCTCTTTTCCTCAGCTCTTATCATGGCTGCCACAGATACTTCTGGGTCATTTCACTCGATTAGGAACCTTTCTAAGCGAAAAAAAAGACTTTTTAACCACAGCCCAGGTGAACCTCATGGAGAAGCACCTGGGCGAAGCTGCAGGGAAGACAGGAGAGGAAAAGGGACTAACAAAACACCAGGAACACAAATAGCCACAGCAAGAGCTTGACTGAGGCATGTGTAGAAGGAACCACAATAATCTAGAGGGGAGAAATTGTAAATTAAGAGTTAGAGATCCGCTGAAAACAGTACTGAATGACCTTAGTTACATGATGGTCGAAAGTCATATAGTGATCAAAGGTAATGCTGAGATTCCTAGCGGTAGATTTGATATTTCAGTGTAATGGTCCAATAAACGAATCAACTGCAGCGGCAAAGTTATCAGGTCCAATTAAAAGGATATCTGTTTAGTCAAGGTTTAAATGAAGGAAATGAAGAGACATCTAATCTGCGCTAAGCAATCATGGAGGTGTATCATCTGTGTATCATTGGTATAACAGTGAAGTGTCTTAAAGGCGGTTCAGCAAATGACACATATCATGAGAAGTGGACCGGTTCAAGGACCGATCCCTGAGGGACTCCACACAGCAGGGGGACACATGATTGTTGATACAAATATTAAAATATCCATAAGTCAAATAAAAATGAAACCAGCTTAAAGCTAGAGATGCATCAATCACTGACAGTCGATTGGAAAAGGCCGGTTTTCAGCGTGATCAGCCATGAGATAGCAGTTTATAATAGAGGGCTGGGAACTAAGATAGGAACGAGGAATTTTCAGAATTTTGGGGGAACTGTATCACAGGGACTGGAGGAGGGACACATGTGCTTCTGTGCTTAAATGGATCCAGAGCAAGAGAGGAGCAAATTCAGACAGTAAAATAGGACAGCTGAGTGGGGTGGACAGTAAAACAGTCAGGGGAAAATTGGATCTCAGACCATCAATCATGCCAAAAAAAAAAAAAAAAGTTTTCACAGTCATTAGAAGATGAGACAGTAACAGCAGGAAGACAGCTCTCGCATAGTTGGTTTGATAGTCTGGTTCAGTTTAAACAACAGCTCCTTCATATCGAGGTGGTGAACTTCAAGTTTACATTTCTTTTTTCCATCTATGTTCGGCCTTCACATACACCCTTTCTTTATTGTCTGATGTTGCTATTGATCCAAGGGGTTGCATTGATATCTGACGCAATCCTAGAAGTGTATAGAGCGGGGGATGATATTTGATGATGATATTTCTGTGTTATTCTAGTAGGTTGTAAGGGTGCATTAAAGGTTTATCATCTTTGTTGCACCCTTACAACCTACTAATATTTAGTAGTAGTAGTATATAGTAGCAGTAGTAGTACTTTAGCATTTGGCACTTAGCATCTCTCTCCTATGACATTGTCAATTGAACCAAAACCAGAGATATCATCTTTTTTATACCACATGTTTTTCTTCCTGTCTAAACATGGCACTTACATTATACACACAATGCAACTTCACTGCCAACAGTTGAGCTGGAGATTTTGGGGGTAGAATGCTATTAGTGGTTAATGTAGCTTTGTAGCTATGTAGCCTTAACCAGAGATTAGGAGCGGGCTGCAGAACTCTGGTAAACTTACTTCTTTCTAACACAACATCCATAGATTCTTTTACTTTTCAGACTTGCAATCTTCAGCCCCAACCCACGCTGACTCAAGTGACATCTCTTGAGCACATTTTTTCAAACTTCACACAGATCTATCTGGAGACACTAAAGGTTTCATACAACTTTTTTCACATATGCAATAATACTCCCCAACGCCTGGTAACAGGCTTTGATGTGTAAGATTTACATACTTTTCCCAGAACACCAGAAAACGTACAATGATCTGTATCTATGTATGTTCTCACTGTGGCTCCTGTTTGCATGGTGGAGATTAGCAGAGAACTGTAAACCACATATTTATTTATAGGATTATGTTTTTCAGATTTGCCTTCACCTCCCTGGTTCACACACCCAGGAAAGATTATATCAGCTCACAGCAGCAGTGGGACGCTCTTACCAAACGTGCAGAGAAAGATCTCTCGTGAGTTTTACACAGAATTATACTATAACTCTTATAATATTTTCTGAAAAGGTTGAATAACATTGTGTCAAACTTACACTCTGGCCATTACTGGTGAAATCATCTTGCACTTGGTATTACAGTCCCTCAACTCTCCAATTCAGCTAATTTCAAATGCAAAGGAAAAAAAAAACCTGGTAACCCTTTAATTTACAGGCCGTTAATTTTGTAGTAATTATGTGGTAATGTGAAGGAAGTGCCAAGAAATAAGTCAGGTAAAATCAGTATAATGACAAGTTGTAGTAGAATAATTACAAGGAATTACTGTAAAATATGGGTTATTACTGAGTAAAATTGAAGCAGAATAAAGAAGGTTGGTCTGTAATTATTCGGGTATTAATTGCTATAGTAATTAGTATAGCCCACATACAAGGTAAGACAGAAGGGTCGTTTCTGTATAGGCTACCATTAACATTGATATCCTGACATCACATGCTGACGATTAAAATATGACATATGTCTTGACAATGCAATAAGGAATATTAAGGAATAGGGAAATTAAAGGTCCCCTATTTTACCCTTTTTCTGTGTTTTATTTGAAGTGTTGATCCATGAGAAGATATATTTGTGGTTTTAAGAACCAAAAACCTTCTCAATGTAGTTTTACATCTCCTCTCTCAGGCTTCTCTCTGGAGCTCTAGTAACAACAGGTCAGTGACCAGTGACCAAATAAAATTATAGCAGATTTCAGGTAAACACTCAGACAAAACCAAATCCTGCAAGGTTGGATGGTGGGTCCAGGTGGGCGGGGCTTGTGGCATGGCTGAGGGCGCTGACTGCTTTGTCGTGACATCACAAAGTTACAGAAGTCCTGATGGCTGGTTTTAAGGCTCAGTGTCTGAATACAGGCTGTGTTCATTTCTCTGCGAACTGAGCGTGTTGTTACTTTCAGAGTATTAATATAGAGCCTAGACCTGCTTTATTATCAAACAACACATGGAAAACTACCTCTACAATATAGGACCTTTAATGGGTTACCAAAAACACTCTGTATGTAATGAAAGGTCTTTTTCCTTGTACTCTCTCACTCTGTCATTTTCCTTTGAGGAATTAAAAACAACCACTGAGGTACCATTTAGCTGCATTTAAATTTGGGAAATGAGAATGACACAGTAAAAATAAAAATTTTGACACTCATACAAAGGATTCATTGTTTGAGAATGATTGTAAGTACGCTGACTCAGCTTCTACACACACACACACACCCGAACAAGAAGGGAGAGAATGTCAGATTTAGAATAAGAGAAGCGACAAAGTGGTCATTATTTGTAAGTTAATGGTTTGTGTGGTTGAGAGCATCCATCATACAGCTCATTTAGAATAACTGTTTCATCATACTTCCATTTGATATGATTTTTCCAAATGGCCTAGAGCACCACATTTCATTGAGCTCTCCTCCATCAAATAACCCTGTGAACTTACCAGGATCTAATCAGTGAACAATACCAGCCGGACCCATGCTGAGATCTGCTTTGTCCACATGATTCAGCATCAGTGAAAGGCAAATTATCCTAGAAATTGTTGCTCCATTCTTCCGCTTGAATAAATTGTTCGTTCTCTTGCTAGCAACAATATCTGTCTCGCTGACAGAGGCTGCAGCACACTGGCAAAACAAAAAAAAATGTGTCACTCAATGTTCCTCTCCCATCTATCATGCAGCTCATTTCAGGGGAACAATTTTTCGCCTGCATGCTCTGTTCTGCATGGTGCTGCATATGGTGCGGCCCCGTGGCGTCGACTGCTCCTTGCAAACAAGGCACCCGCTGATCTCAGTCAAGCGCCAGTCCCAGTCTGTGTAGTCAGGCTGTCATCCACCAGTGACATTGAAGAGTGTGCACAACTGATAGCGGGAGCATAAGCAAAAAAAAAAAAAAGAAAATAAGAATATTGGGTAATCAATTATAGCTCCTCTGTAGTCCCCCCAGCAGCCTTTCTTTTGTTGGTTTGTACATTGTCAAATAGAAACAATAAGACAGTAAGAGTTTTACTGAGAAAAGCGAAAGGAACAGACCTTATTCCTGTCACCTGAAGTAGGCACAGCCATTAGCAACAGCTGTGCACCTAATAGAGGTAAATCAGAACTTAAAGGGCAGCGCCAAAGATTTTAGTAGCTGCATGGTTAGTACTACTCAGCCTTTAAAAACAGTATCAGTGTATAATGTTTTCTTATCTCTGGAGGAGCCTTTTTCAAGTCTGAGAAAATACCGATAATGATGTCATCAGGGTTATTTATCTCAGCCTAGGGCTCTGAGACTTCACAAGAGTAATCAGCAGTCACAGCAGATGAAAAGCAGCATCTCTTTGTTTGAAGGTTTCAACTTTGTTGTGGTCAGAGGTGTGCTCTGTTGTGCTCATTGATGTCACTGTGTACCGACACACCTTGGAGTACACTGCTGCATCACTGGGGAAGTGAGAACCCCAGGAGGTGAGCACAGTGAGATTATTAGATGGTATTAACATATTCTGCAACAGAACGTTTGCATTGCCAAATGGGCGTGTGAAGTTTGAAAGACATCGGCAGGAAGGATCTGACACGGAGTTTGACCCAAGGTTGTAAACATGAGGATATATCACCTTCTGCTGCTTCAACCTTGACTATTATTTAAGAGGGTTATCTCTTAGAACCTCAACTTTATTAAAGTTCGACATTTAATCACTTCGCCGTCCAATTAAATCCCCTGAAATTTTCCTCTTTTGATTCTCATTGTAGCAATGTAGTCTTACATGAATACAAAACATTTCTGACAAACCTAAAGCAGTTTCAGTTTCTTCAACTGACAGTCTTCTGTCTGTGCTCTTCTCACTGCTTTGAAGTGGATATGGGTCAGATTGAATTAGGTGATGTCACCTGCCCGGGTGCACCAATCAGAGTTTAGCTCCACTGGAATCAGGATCTGACAGCTGCTGGCTTGGTTGCTTATGTTGCCTTCTGTCAAATCAGAACAACTCACATCCACACAGCCTTGATAAAAGAGTTTTTGAGTGATAAGTTCCTAAGTGTTTTTTTAACATTCGGTGACTCTTTGAAAATTCTTGGTTTTATGGCAGATTATCGGGAAAACACTTTCTACTAGTTTGCATTCATGAGGAATGTATTACTACTGTGGCAGCAAAATATGCAACAGTCATCATCCCTGAAGATGTGTTTGGATTATTCCTTGGAACTCACACTTTACATATCAAATGTGCAGTAGAGGATATCTAAAAATCACTTATAGTCTTCAACCATTACCTGACAATGACACACTCCAGTAATAATGCAGAATCCTGTACTTACCTGTGTCAGTGTTGTTAATCTTGACTTGGGTCTTGAGGAGTAGCAGTTATTTACTGATAAACAGCCCTTTTTCTGTCCAATACTTACCCTATTCAAATGTTGCTCGTAATATGTTTTATGATGACCTTGATGAAGGTCACAAGCCGAAACGCGTCGGTCTAACAACAAAGTTGTTCTGTAAAGAGTTTTGGCCTCAAATAGCCTGAAGTGCACATGTATTGCATCGCTATGTTCACGGCTATAGTGATAACTTCTCACTCTCTCTCTCCGTCTCTCTTTGTCTCTCTCTCTCTCTCTCTCTCGGTCACTACGCACACAACCTTAGTTTCTGCTGCGATTAGTGGCTGTAATTAATGACGTTGACACTGAAAATGCATCAACATCAATATGCAGGGCTGCACACACACACACACACACACACACACACACAGAGAGTGAACAGCAGATTAGAGAGCCTGTGGTGGGCACAAAACCAGGTGAAGTAAAGATAAAAAGTAAAAGGCCAGTAAGTACTTTATCAAACCACCTATTCAGCAAGCATTTAGAAAATCGATATTTTTAACTGTTTCGTCCGCTGTCTTCCAGCATGCCTTACACAACCACAGCACGCCGGTTAAGCGGATAAGACAGTAACAAAGGACAGTAACAGCGGATTGTTACGAGTAAGCTAAAACGAAAGCTGCATGAGGTCTAAGTGATTCTCTTAGTTTGGCACGAATCTTAAAATGTGGAAAATTGCTGTAAACTCTTGTAATTTAATCATCTTGATAATAAAATGATGAATAATAAATGGGCCTAATGAATAATAATAATAAAAAAAACAATTCTTTATTAATAATAGATGACCAGTAATAGTATGAGCTGGACCAATAAGGATATGGATAAGGTAAAGATAAAATCCTAACGACACCCATCCCTACAGCCGGTTTTGGGAGGATGAGCACATCGCAGTTCAAATCCCTTCGCCATAAGTCTTGTTTAACCAGTGTTATTTTGTGCTTATTATGTTTTATGGCGACAGTGTGATCAGTCGCAACCGTGAAGAGTTACTTCATGTGTAAGTGTTGTCTGTTCATTAGTAGACGGAGCTTTTTAATATCTGTTGTCCTTGTAGCTGATAATAAAAACTCCACAAAGCCATAAAGTCATCTGCTGCTGCCTGAGAACATCCACTGAATAAGTGTTTGAGAAAATGTTTAGACTAGAATCTGGGCTTAATCTTCATTGAAGGAAGGTGCCAATGTGTCAATTTGATTTTTTTGGAGGAAAGTTAATTGATTGATTAAAAAATTGTCTCTAGCGGCAGCTCTACACAACCTACATACTGAGCTCTTCCTGGAAGGAGCTGTGCTGCTTGTGTAACAGCTGTCTCAAACTTGCTCGGAGATGATAAATCACAGTGTAATTTGCTTGTTTACTTGCTGGCTCTTAACACTCAGGAAGAGAACGGTAGAATCTATGCAGCTAGTCTTCCATCAGAGATCCCAGGATTATCCTCAATGCACGAGTGCAAACATCAAAAAAAAAAAAATGCTGCTCCCCTCTCTGCTTGACCAGCTCCAGCCTTTGTCAACAGGACACGGTCACGCCCGCGACAATGACAGAAACAATAGTTACAACGGCTGATAGTCAGGCTAGCCTTCAGAGACAATACCCTTCTGCTGCAAAAGGCCAGTAAATTACGTGATGAATGCAGGAACAGGCATCAGATCCTTTATGGGACAGAAAACTGCTCTGAGATCAGATGTAAGGAGAGATATCACTTCCACTTCGGTAATGTTCTAATTGATGTCTATTTTTAGCTTTAACTGGGTAAGCACTGCTTCCCTTGCATGTCCTGACGGCACGCCACTGATGTGTCTTGAACTACAAAGCAAGCAAAGAATGACTTATCACAGAAATTGCAACCACAGAAACTATGAGGACAGTGTAACGATAAAACATGAAATATAAAGTAAAACAAACACATAAAAAATAAGATGTAAATTAAAAATGTAAAATTTGAATTCTCAAACACTTGCTGATGAAGTTGGAGAAGTGAGCTTGTGACCATAAAGTTGCAGATTAACCACAGCTGTTCAGTGGCCAGCAGGTCAGACTGTAGTTATACTGTGCAGCTTCCAGATCTGAATGTATGTAATGTCTGTGTGAACTTGATCACTGTGGTTGCCCCTCAGTGAAACAAGCTTGAATAAATAAAGGTTAAAAAAAAAACTCTAACCAGAGCTTTCTGAAACATAGAGAGAGAAAATAAAATGGTAATACACAAGTAAAGTACATGCACTTATATAAATGTACTGACTGTTCACCGCTGCCTGAATCATATTTCCAGGCGAAGTCGTTGCTGGAGAAAATTACAGCCTATATCACTTTTACGGAACGCTTCAGTGGGGTGATAAAATCATTATAAGAGCTTTTCTCAAAGGCCGGTGTTTTACAGAAGCCACAACAAAGCCACAAGGCCACATGTCTCAGACTCAGAGAGTATCACGGATGACAGTGACATGTTTGAAGATTTCTCGCAGTAAAGCTGTAGACGTTGCTTTCATGGCCGTGGCCACCGCCACCGCTTCGTCCTCCGTGTCTCCGGGCCTGGACGAGATCGCATAGAGAGAGCTGTTATTGACTAACAAACATTACAGAGTGCCAGCTCTGCCCGGACTCTGGCCACAAACACACACAGCATCTTTGTGCCCGGACCTGAATTGATAGCTGTGGTAGTTTGGTTTCTGACAAGGCTGATGTCCAGCGATCTCAATGGTCCCCTTCTTTCACCGACTCTCCCCCAGCGGCTGCTCTGACACCCTTTAACGTGCTTAATGCCCCTGGCATTTATGAATGGTTAGAATGACCTTTTAGATGGCGTCGCAAGTGTTTCATTATGTTTATTCAGTAGCTGAAAATGTTTTGTTGGG
>NW_019524905.1:698080-742055 GCF_002814215.2 Seriola lalandi dorsalis | reverse complement strand
CCCTAACCCTAATTTTCAAAAATTTCTGTGAAAAAAAAGTTCTAAGAAATGTGGGAACATAGGGCTGACCCCAGTAGGACAGCCCCGAGAGAGGTCAGGGAGGCAGGCAGACGTTGGCTGTGATTGCAGGTTCGTCTCTCCACCTTTTGACTGTTGCCAAACCAAAAGACCTCTGCTGTGGTTGGATGACACGTCACACAACTCAACCTTTTTTTTAATTGACTTATTGCAGAAGTGACAAAACGAAACCTTTGTAGAGGGTCAAAAGCTACATGGTGAGTGTGTATGTGTATATATAACATATAAAGCAACGTTTTGTTGTGTGTGTTCTGCAGTTGAGTCATACAAACACTCTATAATTTCAGTTTGGTTCTGAAGCAGAAGGTTTGACAAGTGAAATTTAATGTATTTGACTACAAAGTTTTAACTTAAGGGGGGGGGGGTGTATAAAAGGCAATTTAAAGGTTACAGTTCCATTCTAAACAAATATGAGCTTCACTGTTGAAGTGATATTTTTTACAGCTGTTGAAGGGGCAAGAGACACCTTATATTTGAATGAAGAATTACCACCCTAGTGCTGGATGTGAAACTTTATTATCATTTATTACTGTGAACATTATACAGCATCAGCCGACAGATGTTACATCACCAGGCAGACATATTTCCTCTCAATGAGTCTGAGGTGTTTTGTGCAAACATCGTCTTGCGGTGTCAACTTAGAGATAAGAAATCAGGCCTTGCACGGTCTTTATAATGGCTCCGATGATCGCTGTTTTTTCTCATGTTCAAGCGAACAGGTCCAGCTGTGCCGGAGAAACAAAGAGACGCCACAGATCTCCTGCAATCTCAAATGAGTAGTCAGATTGTGATTAGAAGTCAAATGAGTTTTCACGGGGGCAGAATTAGCTCAATTACCTGCATTAATGGAACTTACTGGCGATGGTGGAGATGGAGAGGAGATGGATTAAAGATGGCCTTTGGCAGAAGCACAGCAAATTATCTCTTTCAAGGGTAGAGCCCAAAGCGTGGATCACTTTGTCCTGTTTGGATAGATGGGGAGAGGAAAAAAAAGTGTTTGCATTAGATTGAGTGTGCAAAAGCTTCTACCAATAATAATATAATAATAAAAGGCTGCATCTCTGATTTTTTATGGCTGGTGATGGGAACCTTCAATAAAGCAGCAGGAGAATGATCACAGTGTTCTTGGAGGTATATATGGTAGTTAATCCGGGCGATAGCCATGTAGCTTGGTCCTAGCCCATTAAGGCCTTTGTATATAAGGAAGAGGACCTTCAAATCTATTCTAAATGTAACAAGAAATCAGTGCAGAGCAGCTAAAACTTGACTAATGTACTTTCTCTTCTAGGTTCTGGCAGAATTTTGAATGAACTGAAGTGGGTTTTTTAGGAGGCCAGTAATAAGTGCATCACTGTAATCGAGTCTTCTTGAAATGAAGGCATCTTTTTGATTTATAAATGGTCGTGCGTTAGATACTTTTCTAAAGTGTAAAAATGTTTTTGTCACATTGTTGATGTTGGTATGGAAGCTTTAAGATCTGAGTCTAAGAAAACAGCAAGACTTCAGACCTCAGATTAGTTCATTTGCCCAGGTTATGAACAGTACTTTCAGGATTTCATTTTTTTCCCCGTTTAACTTAAAGAAATTATTGTTCATCCGTTTATTTATTGCTGGTAAACAAGTGGTAATGGAGTTTATAGTTGCAGCATTGTTAGGTGCAGGATAGATGACCAGTTGGGTGTCATCAGCGTAACTATGGAGACATAGATTGTGCTCTCTGATGATGTCACCAAGTGGCAGATGCCATGATCTCCAAGACTGACATAAAACTTTCATGCTTTGATGTTTTGAAACAGTTTAACACAGAGTCAGAGAGACTGAACATCTTTTCAACATGACTGATGAGAACGTTGTGGTGAATCGTATCAAATACTGTGCTTAGGTCTAAGGGGACAAGAATTGAGCTTATTTTCATCATAGATTAGTCTGAGGTCACTGATTATTTTAGTCAGAGCAGTTTCAGTGCTGCAGTCTGTTCTGAAATGTGGTTTTCTTCAAGAAAGGAGTTCTTTTCACTGAAACTATCTCTTCAAGTATCTGAACGGTTTGTTTCGGCCTATTGCTGGTCAGAGCATTACGGTCACGGTTGGGTTTCTTTAATGAGGGTTTTAAAACAGCGGTTTTTGAAAACTCGAGAAGAGGCCAGTTTGAAAAGATATATTTATAAAGTTTATAAAGTTCAGGACTTGACTTGAAACACTGTCGAACACTTAAAAAATGCTGAAGCTATAGGGTCGATACATGAGGTGTAGGAGCTACACTCAGTGACCAAGTCCTGCCTTAGTTCAGTTTTATAAAACAACATGCACATGACAAATTTGTTCAAAACCAACAGTTTGTCTGTATTAATAACCTTCTTAACCATCAATGAATATGTCAGTTTTGGCTGTCACAATTATATGTGAGGTTCTTTGAGTAATATTAAGTATACCACAGATGTAACACCCTCATACATGTGAGATAAATTAGTCAGATGTTCAGCTGAAACTAGTGGAACGTTAAATGAAATAAAATTTAAACTCACTGCCTCTGCTTTACCTCAACAACACGCAACAGCATTGTTTTATCTGATTCTGATCAAGTATTATTCATTATATATTTGTTAAAACTATGTAGACTACAAATTAAGGCCTGGAGTTTATCTCTTTTAGAAAATATTACAATTGAATAGTTATATTAGTAAAAAAATCACAATTATATTTACCTTCAATAGTTCAGCTCCACTGTCAGGCTCCATTCATTAACGTTAGCCAGCACACACAAAACTGATCTGTTTTTTTCCTCCTGTTCATTCTCTACTGTGACATGTCAGAATGTGCCCATTGAAAAAAGACCTCTTTGGGTTAGTGTGGCATGAGTAGTTTGATTGTAACCCACCAAACCCACTTATGTTTAAGGATCACTCTGTGGTCATTTGGACTTTTCTGCTGCTTTAGAAGATTTCAGCAAAAAAAAAAAAAAAGATTCAGGCAGCTGGACAATAGCTGTGAAACATGTCAGTGGTTCTAGAAATTTGTATTGTCAGAGCTCTTGGTAAAGCTGTTGTCAGGGAACCTGGGGATTACAGGGGCATCCAAGTTCAGCGTATACCTTATAATCAACACCGTTTCCTGACATTTATGTTAGAAGAAGTGAAACAACACTTTCTGAGACTTGGTCAAAATCTGAAATGAATCTGTGTGAATATTATGTGGATGTTCCCTTAAACTGAAATCACTACCAAATTCAATAAACTCTTAGTTTTTGGAGTGATTATCACATCTTTCACTTGTTTTTTTTGTTTCATGCCAGGAATTCATTTCTTTGAATGGACTGACAAAATGTCTCCTACTCGTTGGATGTTGGTGCGTTGGAATGGAGAGAGATCAAAACCGTACAAGGCCAAATCTCTTCAAAAAGCTTTTGTCAAATTAAATCCTTTTAAATGTAGTAGAACTGTAATTTCAGTAAAAATACATTTTTCACAAGGATAAATTCCCTTTACCCAGAAACTCGTGTCAGATCTGTTAATTGGTGGAGGCAGGGCAAACCTGTATCAGTTTCTATGTCAAGCTGGAGACAGAGAGATGAACTGACCCACCACAAAACCTAATGCGACCTCATGTGTATGATGAAGTGGTTAATTATAAAATGTGGGAAGTTAGAGGAAATGGAGAAGATTCATAACTCTGTAATGGCAGTTATGCAGCAATATCTCTCTGAAGTTCAACTCCAGCCACCATGAACCAGACCAAATAAGGCTGTAGCAGAAAAACCCCTGAGTGTACTGAACTGAATCAGGGTTTGTTTTGTTGCTTATGAGGATAATATTTCATTAGTAAGAGGAAAGAGTCACATAGTCTGGATTTAAATAACACAGACCAGATCAATACGACTGGATAATGAAAATATTTCTTTGGCTAATGTCTGTAAAAATGAGAAGTTAAAGGATAAAGACCGCAGTTGAAAACAGATAATCATAACTCACCCACTTCTACTAGATTGTATTAATTTAGTTTAAAAATAGGGCAATGCCTGACCATATTAGCAACTTTCTGTTTGTTGTCTATGCAATTTTCACCAGCATTTCTCAGCCAAGATAATATAAAAATAGCTGCATCGACCCAACTCTAACTTTCCTAATGCCGTGTCTACTACCGCAGCAGCTCTGTCACAGATGAAGTTTCACGCATCAACAGTTTCAATTAAAAGACTCCAGAGATTGTGTCTCTACACTGTGCACCAGATGCACCAAACTTTCTTATCCAATCAAATCTGAATGATGAATCCCACCTGATTGTAAATTGGAGGCATATGGCTCATTGTTTGTTATTAGAATAGGCAGGACCCCCTAAACACTAGGAAGGGAGGTGATGTGCCGTGTGAAAATACTCTGACACGTTGCCAAGAATTGGTTAGATGCCACCAAAGAAAGGTAGTAAGGAGAAGAATTTCAGCTGTAATGAAATCGAAATACTGATTTTCCAGAGTGTCAGTACAGCCGTCACAGGAAATACAAAAACCCACGGATGCATGGTAACTGAAATTAAAAGAAAATGGTTTGACATCAAAATGGAACATGGTTGTCATTGCCCAGGCAATGACAACATGACGAGCGATGACAACTGCAGGGGGACCGGAGGAGGTGACGGTCTCACAGGTAGACCAAAGAATTCAAGAAATAATTGGAGCTGCGGAACTGACAGGTGTCCGTTTAGACTCTCCGCTTGACGGCGATGCTGCGTCACGAGCATCAGATTCTGAAGCCCCCCGACGCAGCGATGCACTGCCGGGCACCTCAGGGACCCCACCCCGCATCAGTGATGCACTGACACACAAACCGGTTGTTGGAGGCACATTTTTGGATGTTCATGATGATCCAACAAGGGTTTTTCAGTCTTAATTGGAAACAATAGACCAACAGTATTCCTTTAGCCCACAAGTTTAATAATCCAATCATTATAATTACTCTAACCTATAATAATAATAATAATATAAATAAGAGGACATTTGATTGTGTATTGCTTCCTGTATGAAGCCAATTATCAGAACACTGTGTCCAATATGCACCATGTGTCAGGAGAACAAGGCTGGAGTTCTGCCAGGTCACTCCAAGAACCATGGTGACCCCGCCCGTATCGGTATGTTAGATACTGATTCCACTGCTATTTATAACCGACTGCTACTCTACTTTATGGATTCATTTTATTGCACTACAAGCAGACATTATTTGCTCTGCTCATCATACAATCACTGCTGAATTAAAGGTCAGTAGCGTTAGGGTAAATGAACCCCATCTAAACTGTGGTCATTTTCATCCAGTCCTTACATACCATACCTATATCAAAAAAACAAAAAAAAAAATAGCTTTATAGTGAGTTCTAAGATCACACACAGATTGACACACATAGTTGTACCTGGTCTAGTTCACAGCAGAAACTGTCATACTAAGACCTGCTTATGGATACAAGTGAATACCCGACGTGAAATACTGTATGTTCAAACTGCAGCGCAGAGGTGGAGGACCTGACTCAAGTCAGACTTAAGTCACAAATTTGGGGACTTGACACTTGGTTGACCAACACTGATAAAAGACGTGACTTGACTGAGACTTGGTATTCATGACTCAAGGACTAGACTTTTATTTATTACACGTGTGCATCTTTCTAGATATTTCTTTAGATAAGTTACATTTTTGTCTTTGACCCATGGTTGGATGATTTCTAGTGCAATGCCCGCAAACTAGCTATCATGGTGAGGGGCAGAGTCCAAAAATACTAAAATTTGGATTGCAGGAGGAAAGCAAAGCAGAGCACAATGTAGGTTCCACATAGTGCCATTCTAGTTATTACTATTACACTATATCTCTCAATAGAGCACAGACATAGGCCGAGGTCAAACAATCCTACCCATTAAAGAAAGTGAAAAAAAAATTCAGTCTTCAATCTTCAATTTGCACCAAAAGTACTTTTTGCTGACAAATAAACAAACACAGGTGAAAACATAACCTCCTGACCAGGGCGATAATAATAAGACTGCAGTTACAGATCTGGACTCTTCCACAAAATGTCAAATATCAGTAAGATTCAGGTGTAAGCAGTTGCAACAGTTTTTTTCATTAAAGTTTAAAGTAAAATGAAACTTTTCACGACTCTGTCTCTGTGACTTGCTCGATTCTCACCACAGTAACTTGGGACTTGGGTTGTGAAAGGCACATGTGTGACTCACCCCCCCCTGCTGCACTAGTAGTAGCGAAAATGCATTCAAAGTAATCTGTGCCACTTCTGATTAACAGTCAAAGTAAACACATCCCCTGCAAACCACCCCTCTTTAAATGTCAGTCAGCCTGGCCCCACTGCTTCTGAGAGTGCTGCCGTGTGTGAATGCTGTGCAGAGCAGCATGGGAGAACATTGATTTTTCTTTTCTTTTTTTTTTTTTTTCCCTTGGATAACAAGGCTTGACCAACTTGGGTGCTTGCCTGAGTTCGATTGCTTCCTCTCTCTGCTGGTTGTCTGCGCAGATCTCAGATCCTTGCTTCAAAATCCCAAACGTCTTCATGCAGCTGTGGATGTCTTCAGGGAGAGAGAGACGCCCGAACAGGCTTTTTGACTGACGTCGTCCAGTGCAACTCTTCAGACATTTCGATTTAATAACAAAGTGTCTGATGTTCAATCAGGCAGACTGGATGAAAGAGTCAAAAACCCAGAGACACATTTCTGATGTAATCAGCAGGAGCTTTGATTGGTTAAATTCAGCCTTTTTACAACCAAACTGGGTTTTGGATGTTTTTGACAGGAAAGTAGCGGCAGCAGGAGCAGGGAATATTTCATTCCAGCATCATCTCAAAAGAGGAAATGACATGCAGTTATGCTGGAGCTGGATCATACATTCATTGGATTTTCTACTCTGAAACAAAAATTAGAAAATGGAAATTACATTTTCATTCAATTTTGTTAACGAAATTGAATTTTGCGTTGTTTTTTTTTTTTTTTTTTATACATTCGGGTCAGTTTACTTGTCATGAAGACGATTACTCAGCCTGTGGAGACTGTTGCACGTCGTCTTTTGTGGCTCCACGAGGGGAAAATATCCCTGATGATGGCATTTTGACTGAAGACTAGAGAATAGAAAATATCACATGCCATCTGGCACTCATCAGTTGAGACTGACAAAAGGAAAAACAAATTGCACTACTTACCTCAGGTTCTGTTCATTCATTATGATTAATACCGTTGCTTGACTTTTTTCCGTTCCTGAGGCAAAGGATGAAAAATGAATATTGCAAATACGAATACAGAAAGTCATGGCAGGCAGTACAAAAACACATCCGGTATTGTTTTCACCTTGTGCATGTGGTGTGTGTGTGAGAGAGAGAGACAGAGAGAGAGAGAGACAGACACAGACAGAGAGAGAGAGAGAGAGAGAGGTTCTGGAGACAACTACTGCAGCAGAAACCAGAGATGTTACTCAAAAGAACATTTACTTAACAGACAAAGGGAGGGGTATATGTTGTATTGTGATAATAATAACATGTAATTAAACTATTAAAGAACAATCTTAAGGCTATCAGGTGCATATGCAGGTGTATCAGCATTGGTTTTCACTGCATACAAACCGTTCCCAGGTGAGAAGTGCACAGAAAGCAATCAATAAATTCCAGTCAGGCACTTTGCAGCCTGTGCATACAGCAGATAATTACAACACCACAGCAGGTGTCCATAGACTTTATGTAGCGACATTAAGCTACATAAATCAAACAGCTGCTACTTCTTATAGAATAAAGCAGCAGAAAAGGTGGAGATGTTTAAACAACATAAACTGCAGCCGACCAACACAAAATGCTACGTTGCTAGGCAATGCAGCAGTTGTAGATGCTTTTGTTTTCACTCTGTAATGATTTCAACTTTAAATGTAGCCAAGTAAAATACTTGACTTAAAAAATACTTTTTAAATTTTTAAAAATACAAACCAAGTCAGAGGACTTTGTTATAGTAATGAGAGAAAATGTGCTTCATCACTTCCTCACCTGACAGGTGTCGTCTGTCTGTCTGTGGATAGATGTTAGTACGATGGTGTCGCAACCGTGCAAGATGCCGTCATGATACTCTACAGGTGAGCAGTTGAGATCAAAATGAAGCCTGAGTTCAAACATGAGTGTGGTCCGACCCATGAGTACTGATGTAATACTGTAGTAATAACCACTGTGTACTCATTCATCAGAAAGTCAACATGTTGACCATCCAGTGTGATCCTATCACAAAATGTTCTCTAGGTTTTTTTTCAATTTTAGTTTCAGAATAGGAAATAAAATGTACCAAAGGTATGTGGCCCTGGAGTTTCATATTTGGTGAGCTGGAGGCTGAGAGATGAATGTGTACACTTGAGATATATTTGTGCAACCCTCTTTAGCTGTGCGGTTTTCCTCCTCCTAAGCTTTTTACAGGCAGCAGGTGTTTATTTTGTGTCCAGATTTATTGGTTTGGATCGACCTCAGTTTGAGAAATACAGTAGATAAAAACAAGCGTGATCAAGGTTTCCTGCTAAACAGATCCCCCCTGCACAGGAATGAGAAGAACAGACAGATGCAAACAAAGGAAACAGCTGCACGCTATAAAGTATCTCATATTTAACATTAAAGGCCTGCCTGTCTTATATTCTGTAGAAAAGCTTTCGAAAACTCTGACATTCAGCTTTTTGATCTACACTTTCTGCATGAAATCACAAAACACTTTCATACAGAAGTGGTGAAATAACGTAAGAGTCTTCAATCTCATGTCAGAGCTGTATCTTAGATGTGAGGAAGGAGCCAAGCTCACGGTGAAGCCTGATACACACAAACACATCATACCTAAAGATAGTGTATGAACCAGACTGCTGACTGGTTCTCAGCACTCATCCTCCCCCAGAAGAGAGACCAAGCATGTCAACAGTGTACTGTACAGTGGATTGCTTGACAACAGCAGAGTGGTGTCATCTGTCTGTTTCCCAGCATGCCCAGCACTCAAATCCACTGCCAGTTTCTGCAGCCTGGATGTGGGCTGTTATAAATAATAGAAAGCCCTGTGGATTGGGAATACATGTACCAAACAACAATGGAGGAGCCACACTGTTTTGGCTGCGCCAAGTTAACATCACGTCATTACACATTAATGAGGAGCAGGGCTCATAACCTGCTCTTATTCTTTGAAAGCTATTTTATTTTTTCATGAGCGTTTTTGACACTTGCTGTCTGCGAGGAGGTTTTTTACTGAGGTTCTGAATTGAGTGGCAGCTTTTGTCACAAAGTGCTTGATATCACAATAAAAGGGTCAGCTTACAGCCATGCAACTTTTATGGCTGAGTCCCGGGTGTGAATAGAAAAGATATAGTTTAGAGAGCACTTGGAAGTTAAGAGAGAGAGGATGAGCTTTTCATTCATTTCGGGTTGTAATTACTGTCATAATATTATAAAGTATAGTAAAATCTGACTAGTGGAGGATTTATATGATTGTCACAGAGGTTATCATCTCCCAGTTTAATTAGGTGACCTTATAGTACCTCTCTGTAAGAGCTCAACTTTTCAGTTATTGTAGGATTATTAAGAAACATTTTCTATTGTTCCCCAACAAGCTAGTAAAAATTTTAGCACTCTTTGCATCATGTTAATTTCTGTTTGTCCAAGGAGGAGCTGTTAAAGAAATAGCTGTTCGGTGACTTCAGGAACACAGCTGATGCATCATGAATTAGCCACCTCTGCTTCGCCCCCGTCATTACACACTAATAAGTCTAACTGTCCAGTGTTTAATGTTGACGGGGTTGTCTCACCTCTGACTGCATAGCTACAAATACAGGCCTTTTTTAGTAGATGCTGAAGGGCACAGCAGGTAAAATATGCAAAACAATATTAAGTAAGCAAAAATAATGCATAATACAAGTGTTATTACTGGTGGTAATAAAGAAACCACAGATACGTGGTGATATAGTGGCGAGAAAAAGTGAGTGAACCCTTTGAAACGGTCTGCATTGATGCATAAATGTGTTTTCATATATGATTATATATTCATCTATGTCACAATAATGACCAATGCCATCTATTTTAACTAATGAAACAAATCATTGTATTGCTCTTGTCCAGACACTGAATGCATCGTTCAAACATTCACAGTTCAAATGTTAAGGTATGTGATCTCCTCACTAATGACATCCACAGAAGCTAATTGGAGTCAGGAGTTAGCAAACCTGGAGTCCAATCAATGAAACAAGATTGGAGGCGTGGGTTAGAGCTACTTTGACACTTAAACATTTTGAGTTTGCAGTTCACAATAAGTGTCTGCTGATGTGAACCTGGCCTCATAAAAAAGAGATTTCAGAGGACTAATGATTAAAAATGGTTTTCTTTGTAGAATCTTTGAATCTTACATTTTAAAGTTCCGTCCCTACACCAGCCTGTGTGTCTGCCCTTGGGTCCTCCAAGCCTCTACAAAAGGGGCACTAGACTTCATATACATTGCTATTTGTAAGTTTTGCTATTGCAACATAGCTAGCATCATCATCATCATCATCATCATCTAGAAGAAACGCATCAAACTTCGTTGGAAGTTGGAAAGCAACACCAATGTTAACTCTTGTCTATATCGCATCTTCTCTTCTATGGAAGTTAGCACGATAACTAGCTAGCCCTAGCCCGTCCTGTCAGTTTCTGACTCCTTTAGCCTCCAATCTGCCCTTGAGACGTAGTGCTGCTCAGAGGGGGTATTATAACCGCTTGTCTTGTAAACGCAATGATGGCCGAAGGTCTTGTCAAGCGATAATCACCACCACCTGCAACTGGCAAGAATCCACATTCAGCAGAGAAAACTTAAAAATATTACATTTTCAGGAAATCTTTAAATGATTAGATTAAGGACAGGCAGAACAGCAGGTAACTATAAACAGGTGGTAGGAATTAGTCCACAGCATGAGAAACACAGAGGGAAACACACGGAGACATTAGCAAACAATTCTGCAATTGAGTGGGGAAACAGGACTGGTATAAACAGTAATATTAACACTGGGTCAGAACAAGCAATTGTCTTTGGTTTGATTGGTTGATTTGTGTGCACAAAGTAAATCAACTAATAAATCAGGACAGAAGTGGTAAACAAAAGATTAAATTAATCAGGCAGACCAGGTGGTTATTTTTTTTATCTGCATCAATAAATGCATCTAGAATGTAGGCATTTATTTCTTCAGGGTCTTACTAAACATAATATAACTATAATACAAAACGATCCATTAAACCGTCAAATGAATCCATGAAATATTAATCATATAAAGGTTGAAAGGGAAACGCTGGCAGGCATAGAGGGAGGTGTTTATGTAACTCCCTAGGAGTGTCTCATAGTCCTTGTGGAAGTCTTTGCATACAGTTAGGTGTGGTGGAGATTTGTAATTTAATACTTACCCTCATGTATCCCCCTTTATGTAACTATAGAATAAAAGGAAGGACACCAAAAGGAAACAGACATTAGGATGTCTATTAAAGCTAAAGATGGATTGATAACATGATGATGAGGATAAATAAGAAGGACAAGCATCGCTAAGCAAAAGTCGACCTTCTAGCTGGAAAGGTGCTGTAACTATAACTTGTTTTCTGGTGTTGAATGCCTTCATTCTCCTCTGAAATCCTGCCTGAGGATTGACAGGCATGCACTCTGTAGCTGCAACCTCTTTCCACCTTAAATCTGCCTATTAGGGTGACATGGGTTAATTACACAGATGCAAAAGTGTGACGTTAAAATATAAGCTGGCAATTCTGCCGACCTGGTGAACAAAAGAATGACCTGTTCTTGTTGTTCTCTTTATTTCCTTTGGGGGGGCAGGGGGAACTACTGGAGCATCCCGTGAGGAATGACAAAATGGGAGCGGGACAATAGACAGCTTTTAAATATGAGAGGAAAAATGAAAGTCTTTGCTGAAGACTACGGTCTCTTATGAGCGTTGCCAGAGCTCTCTTGATGTCACAGCCTGTGATAATGGACTGCCATTGCCTAAAGACTGTCTGTTCACCTGAACAGGATATGAATGGATGAAGCATGAAGCATATCCAAAAGCATTACACATAATGAATAAATGTAATCTTGGCTAAATAAGAGAGAACACCCATTGTCCTGCATGTCGTATCTTTTGTCCCATAATACCAAAGAGTTTTGCTCTCTAGTTTACAGATAAGTCAGGCATTTTTTACAGCAAGGTGTACCCGAATACATGGAGTACATCTTGTGATGGGATTTCTTTCTGTTCTTTTATGTCACTGTGAATGAATTGACCAGATCAACAATCCCCATCAATTTACTGTATTGTAGATCCACACTTCATCCTTGTGGGTTTGGTGGTCTTGTCCCAGTACTGCACCTTCTCTCGAGTTCTGCAGTGGATTCAATTAAAGTCCCATATTTTACACTTTTTCTGTGATTTATTTGAAGTGTTGAACCATAAGAACCAAAAAACATCCCAGTGTAGTTCTACATCTCCTCTCTCAGGCTTCTCTCTGGAGCTCTAGAAACAACAGGTCAGTGAGCCAATCAGAAAAGAGGAGGCTCTGAGCCTCTCTTCTGATTGGCTGATAATATAGCAGATTTCTGGTAAATACCACATCCTGCAAGGTTGGATGGTGGGTCTGGGTGGGATGGGCTTGGGGCATGGCTGAGAGCGGTGACTGCTTTGTTGTGACATCACAAAGTTACAGAGGTCCTGACGGCTCATTTTACAATGTGGGACCTTTAATGTGTCTGCCCTATATTAAGGACAAGAGTGAAATAGTCATATGCAGAAATTTAGTAGTTTTTCAACACAACATCACTTAAACTGAGTTTCATATAGTCAAACACTATGCCTCAGATCTCCCATACCCAGTAAGTGTGGTTCACCTTGTACGCTCGATTCAGCTAAATATTACCTTGAAGAGAATCGTCATCACTTCCACAACTTTTGTCTCTGAATGAATCAGGCCTCGGTATCAGACAGACTTGCTATTACTCCTCTGGCTCTGTGTTGTGGTGTTTGCTGTGAATCATGGTCAACAGAGCTCAGACATTAGTGTGCTGTGACAAAGCCTCAATCGTTTCTTTTCATTTCAGAAATTATTCAGCAATGTATGATGGTTGCAGAATCAAAAATATTTGCTGCAGTGCCTCTGTTCTTTTTTATCTTCTGGTGGCAGCAGCCATTAATGACCAGGCCAATTATTAGCTCCACAATTTCATTTCTGTATCTTCCATTGTAAGATTTACATAAAATGTATTTCAATTAATCACACAGGCAAGACTGAGCATAAATAGGTTATAACTAGAAGACCAAATCTTCACAATGATACCATTATAAGTTTTGATGGGGGCTGGTAATTTGTTCTGTGTGAGGAAAGCTCAGTCCAAGCAATCACCCCATCCATATTACAGCTAAACTATGTTAAAGGCCGAACATGTAAATGTCATTCCCATAGTAGCTGCCATGACTCATCCCTTTAGATGAAAACAAGACAAAGTGTTGGCAAATACATAAGAATTTGTAGTTTATTGAGGGATCATATCAGCACGTATTAAACAAAATAATTATGTTTATTTCACAATATGTGTGCAATGTTTTCAATAATCACTATAATCTGCATTCCTATAAAACTACAGTCTATTTCTATTTCTCTAACTAACAGCTATCACATTTATTTTTTGGCTGTAAAGTACACATTAATAAATGCACACTGGCTCTGGTTAATGTTCATATCCTTAGGTGATAAATTCATAATCCGTTTTATGGGCTCCGAGGGAAAGTGCATTGAAACCAGTTGGTCAGTTATGTGATGTACCTCCTTCCGAAAGTCCTTACCAACCTGCAATGAATGACTCAAAGGCCATTCCTTTGGATAATTAACAACTTTTGGAGAGCATTTATTGAAGATCTCTGTCCTCATCTCTTCTTCCAAACATCTATTAATAAGTCTCTGTGTAGAGTTCTGCCTGCGCTTCAGCCGAAAAATAAAACCTTCCCCCTAACATTTGGGATCAGTTGTTTTGGTCAGTCCACCACTTTTGACCAGACAGAAATATCTAACCAACTATGATTAAATTATCATGAAATTTGGTAGAGACATTCATGGTCCTGAGAGGATGTATCAAAAATGACTTTGGTGATCTCTTAGCCTTTCCTGAGGTTTCTGAAACTACGAACCTCACTATTAAATGGAGTTCCATGAAACTTGGTAGGCATGATAGCATGCTGATGTCAATTCAGAGTCCTGTTTTACTATCATTTCTAAAAAGTGAAAGAATGGTAAATTATATCCAAAACCAGTTTTCATACCATTGTCTCTATGCATGTATGAAACATTGTACAAGTGCTTGGCTACACCAAAATTAACTTTAGAATTGGTCTTTTCAGGATTATTATTCAGGATGGCTGAATTAAGCAGTTTTCTAAGAGAGACCAAACACTTGCAGACTGAGAATAAAATATCATAAAATTAATGCACACAATAGAAAGCAAGCATGGTCTCATAGATCAATCTTCTCACAGAATTGTGCCTATTCAAAATGAATATTTTCTACCATCTGCTGCTTTTGGCTTAGCAATTCCATCAAAAGAATCGGAAAATTGGTTTTAATATTAAAGTGAAAGAAAGAAGCTCTGAAAAATATTCTCAGAGATTCTTTTTTTTTTTTTTTGTCCAGAGGAGGAGTTCTTGCTCCATTTCTGGTCATCTTTTTTTTTCAGTTGATCATTTTAACTTTCAAAGATAATGGTACAAAAGAGCCAAAGTCCAAAGGTGTTCAAGGTACTATAGACGTTTAGCATGGAGGTTAAGGAGGATGAATAGGAGCTGAGACAAAGGGACTGAATTGGAGCTCAGTCAGAGCCTGAACAGCTGCAACAGTTCGCATTTAGAGGCAGCCGCAATTTTAAAGAAAGTTCGGTTTAGTTATTGCTTGCCTACAGAGAGGCAGTAAGATAGAGGGTGTTCAGGTTAAATTGCTCACATACAATAGAGAGTAAAAATAGTCTCTGTCTAGACTGTTCTTGAAAAGACTACGTAGCCACATAGCCTCTACAGACAGTTAAGAACACCAGCAATGTGCAGCTTTTTAATTTTCATTGTTCCGTAGTGAATGGGAGATCTCAAGGGCAGATACACTGTGCATTTCATTCAACTATTGCAGACAATCTGGCTCATTTAGAGTCGTTTATGTGCTCTCTTATAGTCAGCAGATGTCTAATTGAGGTTAATGGAATTATGAATGAATAAACTAAGCCTTGAGGGAAAACACACATCTCTGGACTGGGATTTGTCTGCTAGGTGTAGCCTAGCCTCTCAGCAAGCGCTCACTGGTGTATGTTTAATTCAAGAGTGATCATGTGTGCTTGTGGACTGCAAGTGAGGAGTGAAAGGAAAGCTTAAAGCTTTGTGCCACCAGTTTATTCCACTGTGGAGGTCAAGTCAAGGATGCAGGAGTTCGACAGTAGTGCTGTGCACGATTAGAGATGCGTTTGATTTTCCAACAAAGGTGTGGCCTCGCTAGCTAACACTAAGTTATTGTGTAACATGTGAGTCAGACTTGCTTGTAAATTAAATGTACCCTTGTGAGTGTTGATTGTTTAGCTTCAATTATTATAAAAAAATACTTCTCTGCATCCTTTCAAACATTTTTACTTTATAAAAATATTTTTCAAAGCTTTTCTCATTGAATGAGTTTTAAAACCTGACTCTTTTATATAAGTTCAACCTCCACTTCCAAGCTGTTGCCATGCAGACCACCATTTCACACTCAGTAAAACTGTGTATCACCCCCGTGCTCCTGAAGCGCACATCATGGTGCGTATGCTTTGCCATATGTGTGCTGGAGGAACATATGACAGAAACAAAAAGGGGACCCTCTAATCAAAACGCTGCCTAATCAGCTACAAGTGTACAAAATGTACTGAAATTTCACTTGATCTCTCCTATTGTGTAAGAAAATATAAACTATAATTATGCTGAAACTATGGTGCTAAGTTTTTCAAAAGAGGATAAAACTGTTTTGAGTGACATCTGTGAGCCAGCCTTGATATCAGCACCTGTGGTGCACTGTGCTGACTGGAGCACATCATGCTGTGTAGCCTAAGAATGTTGTTACAAGGTGTTTTCACCTTTTATAACCAGGCCCTTCAGCGATAAGACAGATGGAAGAGCACATCATGCCGTTTAGTTTGTACTCCACCTAGAAAATGGACACAAAGAAGCTAGGCTAACCGCCGTGTAAAAGTTAGTTAACCCTAGCTTGCTTTGCTAAAGTTGGCATTCCCAATAGAGATTTGCTCATGTTATTTCAAAAACCTCATTGGCAGCTCCTGCTCACTAATTGTTATGTATATCCTCCATAATGCAAAGGATTGGGCCTAGCTAGCATTAGCTGTGTCTTCATGGCTTCAGCTGTCATAGTCCTTCATCTCCAGCACTAAGCGATGTAGGAAGTTCTCATGTCACAGGTGGAACTAAACACAGACTAACAGTGTTTTCCCCTCAGCTGGTTAACTGCCTGAATGGCCATTTAAACTGAAGTGAACACCAAGCATATAGACCAAGTGGCAACATCTGGAGAGGAAAAATGAAGCCAACACGGAAGTGCCAAAAACTGCAGTTCCTCGAATGCCTCGCTTTTAGCTTTAACTTGTTAACTAGCTAATTAGCCAGCAAATGAATTAGCCTTGGGTTAGCCTTTGAGCAAGAAGCCCAGCTGTTGTATCTGATGATGGTAACAGGAGTGTATGCTTGCCACAGTTGTTAAATTGGTATGCACCAGAGTCTCAGCTCCACACACGCCCCACCTCTTTGCCCACTTTTGAATAAGCCAGAAGGTAGGCGGAGTCAGGCACTGCCAAGATGGTGATGGCAGACCTGCCACACTCAACCACTCTTCAGAAACCTATGGCTGACGTCACAGAGCCTACGTCCATCTTTATTTACAGTCTATGATACAGATGGGAGAAAGATTAAAGGAAAAACCGTGAATCATGTATTAGGGATCTTAATCCACTGACCAATGCGAGATTTCGGACTGATCAATTAGACAGCGCCCTCACATCATCAAATGAGGGAATATTTTTCGGAAAAATGGTGTTCAGGAGCACTGAAGATGTTCTGGCGGCACAAGGTGACTCAACAATTTGTCACCTGTCTGTATTGCCACATTTCTTAGTAAGATAAATTTAATGCCATTAACAATATTATAGATGATTCTGCTAATAGTAAATGTGTAGTTTTTTTTAAATTTTCTCTTATTTTGCACAACACAGGTGACTGAGACACCTAAAACGGAAACTGAGACTCTGATGTTTGAATAGCCACATTGCGACAATAAGCTGGCTGCCCTTACACGTCCTCACACCCTCTGTTTCAGACAGTAACACAAAGCCACAGTATGTGAAGGAAGCTTAGCTAATGAGATATCTGACATTTAATAATGGATGAATTAAGAATGGTAAATGGTAAATGGGCTGCATTTATATAGCGCTTTTCTAGTCTTGACAACCACTTAAAGCGCTTTACGCTACGAGTCACATTCACCCATTCACACACACATGCATATAGCACTCAAATATGTATAACACATCTATATCACACATACACTCATACTCCAGTGACACAGCAGGGGCAATTTGGGGCTCAGTATCTCGTCCAAGGACACTTTGACATGCGGACTGGAGGAGCCAGGGATCAAACCTCCTGAGCTATGGCCAAGCAGAAGCAGGAGTTCATTAGAGTGAGGGGATGACACTGAAACTAAGGATCTTCACACATAGATGAAAAAGTTAGTTTGTGAATTTAAATGGTCACTTCACCAATTTTAGACATGAAGACGGTTGTATTTTATCTTGTAGTTTTGGAGGAGGTATGTCAAGTCAAAGAAAATAACCATGACAATAGTGATGTCATCAGCGTTATCTTTACGGAAGCTTGAATGGGTGTTTACCAGGGAGGGAAGATCTAAAGAAAGATGTTTCATGTTGCATTATGGGAAGTGTAGGATCCAGCATTGCTGGAGTTTGAACCAAACTAGGGACTAAAAGTCTCTTCGTGTCCCCCAAATTCATAGAAGTGTAGAACTAAAAAATCAGTGGAGCACCACTTTTAGACACAAAGAATTAGGTCCATTCATCCAGCCACCAACTTACCTGCAAATTTTCACTAAGAGGATCAGGCTAACATGTCGGTATCTGGCCAAGCAAGTAATGAGAGGTTCAGATCTGAAGCAGATGACAGGTGATGGTGCTGAACACTAATGACCTCTCATGCAGCAGCTCCCTCTCTCTGTAAAAGGTCACAGTCCAAAACGTCCTAACAGACAGGGCACTGGACCATTTCTCATCTTCATGTTTAAAATATGAAAGGAGGAATGTGATAATATTTTGATATTATTCACAGTCACAATTGTTTATGTAATTATTTGTTCTTTTCTACAGCGCTGTAGGTGTAGGGCCCAGGGGGCAGATGCGTTCTGACATTTCATTTATATTTGTGCTGAAAATTTGTGGCAGTTTAAAAGTTTCTCAGTGCTGTACCATGTTGGAAAGATATAAATCATATCTGATGCAATGGAAAAAGTCTTTAACAACATAAGTAAAAAAAATAAATACAAATATATTTGGGGGTGGTACAGTGGCCTGGAGCCTTTGAGTTAGTGTGTGTTCTGTGTGCCTCTTTCCTTTTCCCGCAGACATGCAGGTTAGGTTAGGACTCTACTCTACATTGCCTAAATTTGGGTTTGAAATGATACCTGTCTTCATATGTTAACCCTGTGATAATATGTTGACCTGTCTTTTGCCCCTCACACTGGGCGACATCTCGCCCAGTGTGAGCTGGGGTAGGCTCCAGCCCTCTGTGACCCTGCTGAGCATAAGTGGATTTAGATAATGGATGGATGTTTTCAGGAGTCATTAAAAAAAAAGGGTGAGTGTAGAAACTGCCTTATCTCCTCAGGCATTGTGCTCCACTGATACATTGAAACCTAATCAGTCTTCATTGTCAGGCTCAATTTACAAACTGCACCCTGCCTGAGGATCCTCAGGCTGTAATTTGGCTCATAAAGGAGAAAAGGTCAAACATAAAGCTTGATGATATTCCAGCACAAGCCTCGTGGTGGACCAGGAAAATCACTTTTAAAAGTTAGGCTACACAAACTATTGTAGAAAAGCTTTTTACAGTAAGTGTATAAAGGTTTACCCATGTTGCTTTGGGACATCCAACACCTGTTGTCAGTAAGACTATTTTATCTGAGCATGGTTTGTGCGATTGCTTTTCATTGTCTGTGAATGTGCATATGTACTGTTTATACACATATGTCAGCAATGCATGAACCAAAAGACATAGACCACAGGAGCAGTTTCAGTTCTGTTGGGAGTGAAGATTTTCTCAAAGTTGCTTGTAGTACATAGTCCACCTGCTGGTTTTGAAAAACTTATGGTATAAAATTGAGACTGGGGTTGTGTCTGAATCTCCCATGATTTATTCTAATGCATTTGAAACTTAAGCACATTAGATTTTGTACACTTAATGATTTATAAGGGCACATGAGAGTGAAGGCCAACTTTCCTCAAATTTAATCCCAGACAAATGTCAAGGCTAGAACTACCAGCCAGCAGGGCTGGAAAATATCCAGGAGCAGAATGAGCAGAATGAAAAATATGTCTGCATTTCGAATGCATCAGAGTTGAACATAACAGTTTGTTATATTTATGGAGACAAATGGTAAATGGAGGGCAACGCTCTTTTTTTCCATCATTTTTCATCATGTACCGTATCACACTGGTGCTCAGCAAATTGCATCCTCTCGTCTTGTTTGCAACTAATATAGAAGGATACATGTGTGATATTCGTAGGAGATTTGCTACACATGTACTTGAGATATAGGGATAGTGGAAGTAATAGCTGCATCAATTAATCTTTTGGGCACATGGTTGATGATCAGTAAGCTATTACGCCCTATAACGCAGCCCTGACATACGATGTTATCACCTGATATTCATTTGGAGTTGTGTTTCTGTCCACCTGGCCAATGGAAACCCGATATTCACTCTCCATTTAACTCTTATTTTGTCCCCTAGCTGCTAGCTGCTAACTTTGTTTGCTTCTTGTTGACCATGTCTGTCAGGGCCTTTTCTTAGACTAATGGTGGGACTGAATCAAAACAGTAAAGCTATGACCCAAATTAATTAGCTGAAAGATGCTAAAATGTGTCGAAGAGCTGAAGAAAATTGCTGCTTTGAGGTGATAATTCTCTGTGTGTTTGTCACAACAATCATCTTTCTTGTTATACATAGGAATTTGATCCATTGTCGATATAAAAATATTGATCAGTGCAGCTTTAACTTAGATTGAGCCAAATTAAAGCTGCACATTTTGATGCTGTTCACAATACTGTGCTATATTTATATGCGATGACGACTTTAATCTGTGAATAACTATTGAAACGGTTTGATTTTATGGCTTGCTGGAGATATTAAGGGGACACAAAAGATTAATTTGAAGCTTTCAGACTATGATTGTGGATAATTGATGTCTAACATCTAGACAGACACCAAGACAGTGCTACTGCACAGGCTCGCCATGCAGGCTTGAGGACAGTATGACAGATTAATATCAGAAAGATTAATATCAGAACAATAATAGAGGATAAAATGCGTAAATTAGTTCCTTGTAGAAAAAAGGATTTTATATTAGACCATCAAATATCTCTTGAGCTGATATTGAGGCCTTTTATAGCTCTTTCCTTAGGATGAAAAAAAATAATCAATAATTGATTAACCACTTACTTTAAGTGAATCCAAGAACAATATAGATTAAATTAAATTCCCCTGGTCCCAGGATGTCTGGTGAGGCTCAACAGTGTGACTGTGGGAAATGTAGCAACAGATGCTGTTCATGTGGGTGGTGTACTTACGGTTTGCCAAATAATCTTACACTTCACTGGGTGAGAAGTGAGAGGAAGCATCGTGTCAAGTGGCTTTTAAAAGCAACTGTAAGTGGGGAGTTTCTGTTTAAATAAAAGATGTAGTGTGTAATTACATATATTGGAAGTCAGTATATCTGGTGCTCATATTTCTCAGTACGTTGAAAGCTTTAGGAAACGTTGGATGCTGATGGAGCTCAACTGCCCTGCTCATAATTTGACTGTTTGGAGAAATATTTGCTTTGAGTCTGTTTTCTCTGAAGCAGCAGAATTTGTATTCTCTGCTTCAAATGATGCATCAAGCTATGAAAAAAAGTAAATAGTAAAGCCTCTAAGAAATAAGACCAAAGAAACATCAGCCTACGTAGCAGATGTGCATCAATTTCCTCAACTACGAGGCCCCATACCATCGCTCTGGGAAACAAGTGAGGAAGAGTGAAGTGTCCAACCGGCCACACACGTACATAAGCAATGGCATCAGCGCTGACCAAAGGTCAGAAGATACAAGGATGTAGTCTACAGAAGGAGTAGTGAGGTGAAGGGCACTCACTGCCAGATTCAGTTGGCTTTGGCTACCATTCAAAGAAAACTGTCAAAGACAAAAAACAACACACTACAGCTACAGGCAAAGAGCAGCTGGGCAGAAAGGGTAAAGTCATTACTTGTTCATGAATGTTTTTAATTGTGTTTTCAGGCATTCTTTCCATCATCATCAGGGAGAAAGAAAAACATGAAGCATTAATGAATGCCTTTCTTCTTTTACTATATTCAAGCCCTTTGTTTTATTTGCCAGGAGGTAAAAGACACAATGACACACAATAATCTTATCTACAGTACCCTAGCACACATCCATCCTTTCATGAACTCAGCTGAGTATCCAGCCAACTAGGGTTTTATTATTAATATTTAGTCATAAATCTACGGAAGCCCTGAAAGACAGAAAGAAAGAAAATATAGAACAATAACTTTTTTTCCCGCAAAAAATAATTAATTAATTTATGTACAGGCATTAATTTTTTTCAAATTTATTTACATTTGTTTTTTTTCCTTTTCATATTTTTTTCAAATTCTTATTTCTCCTTAGAAAAATAAAATAATTTGACCTGATGATTAGCAACATGAACATTATATGCTGTGAGGGGCACATATTTCTGTGCCAAATTTCATGCAATTCCAAACAATTGTTACAACAGAACAAGTCAGAGGAACAATCAAAGTCAACATCCTCTGGGGACCATGGATGTCTGTACATAATTTCATGGCAATCCAGTAGTATTTAAGATAGATGAGTCTGAACCAAAGTGGTGGACTGACAGACCAACCTTGTCACCCCTCACTGCCTGCATGGCTAAAAAAGGTTGAGATATCCTGACTTTCACTTATGGCACATAAACAATTTCTGAGTCACTTCCCTCTGTTATGTGAAGGTGCTATCATAATATAGCAGCTTTGTTTTATGTGTTCAGTCACAGAGGTAAAACATTTTCACCTTGTCAACATATGCAGCTGATCAGCAAGGTTTCCTGCGCAGATAGTTATTCAGGACGTGCCAGCACTGTATGTAAAGAAATATCCATGGTTGCAGAGACAAAATGTTCTGGATATGTTGTATTTGTGGCAGATGCTGGTGTATTATCCTCTCTCTTCCTGTTTGCATGAGAAGGTTGATGCTAAAAGAGCTCTGAGTAATTGTACAGCAGTGAATAGTGAGATACAGAAGGCAGCAGGATTGTGGTTAAGTGCCTGCTGTTGTTCTTCAATTAAGCATCATGTGTTAAGTCTGCTCTTAACACACCACACATGTACTAACTGGAACGGAAATCATAGTGTGGGTTTATAGTCAGCAGAGGAAAGAGGCCACTATCCTTGGAAACATGCCACCACACCTACCCTCCTTACTGTAAACGGGTTAGGGCGGTAGTGAAATGCACTTGAGCAGCTTAGTGTGTGTGGTAGTGAATTAGCTGATTAGCTTCATGCATGCTACTGGAAGAGGCTGACATGCATTGTGTGCATACAAAGAAGGCGAAAAGAGCGTGGGACTTCGGTTAGGTTTTATCTCCAGAGGTTGGAAGAATTTAAAATCTAGCTCATGAAGAAGGGAAGACACACGGCAGAGGCCACAAACTGATGTAGGATCATATATGGAATGCATTAGTCTCCATTGAAGGTTCATTAATTTCAAATGAGAGAATCCATTATTCCCCTATCGTATCACTGCAGATGCACTAAATCAGGGCGACAGTGTTGCACGCATGCAGTAAAGCCAGCACTGTTTGATTTATACTCAAAGAAATGTAGAGATGGGTGACGAATCAAAGGAAAAATCTAAAAAATAAGTGAAGAAACAGGTTGATAGTCTCTCCATCCTTAGGGCCCAAGTGATATGTTTGTGGTGTTTGCACCTTTTGGAGGATTTTCATGCAAATACTGGACAAATAATCAGGCTTGTTGTACAGTTAATTGACTAGCAGAGGAAGTCTGTGCTTCCGAATTTTGAGGTGGCTGAAATTCTAGTATTATTTTATTTATATGTTAGCAATAATTAGCAGGTATCAGTGTCTGCACTCACCATACCTGGCTTGTTAGCTTCACTTCTCAAGTAGCTAATTAGCCAGCAGATGAATTAGCTTTAGCCTTTGAGCAAGACGCCCATCTGTGCTTACGATGCTAACGGGAGCATGTGCTTGCCACAGTTACTAAATCGGCATGCACCAAGGTCTCGGCTCCACACACGCCCCTAATCTTTGCCCAATTTTGGATTAGCTGGGAGTTGATGGTGGGGCACGTCACTCTGAGCTTCAGAATCGCTCTTCAGAAGCCTATGGGTGATGTCACAGATACAGACAGGAGACAAATTAAAAGTAAAACCTGAAAAATGAGTGGAGAAACAGGATGACAATACCCCCATCCATGGGGTACAAGGGGTCACTGAATGGTTTGATAAGTATGAAAATTATGTAAATCATATCCCAGATAGCAAAATAAATCTGGCCCATACTTGGTCCAGAATGCTTGTTTTCTTCTGGCCCAGTATACGCCTGGTTCCAAGGCCTGAATCTGGCCCATATACAGCATGATTATCAGATGGTACTTCCACATCTGGAGTAATTCTGGCTCACACACAGAATATCTTCCAGCCATCAGTCAATACTGGAGGACAACAGTCAGACTCTGCCCAAGTATGTGGGCTAAACTCAGGCGCATGGCTTATGTTGGGCCAGAAGTTAAAATTTTCTGGCATCTGGGATGCCGTGGCCTTCGCAGTCACCAGATCTGAACCCTGTTGAACACCTATGGGAGATTTAGGACCGATGTGTTAGACGGCGCTCTCCACCACCATCATCATCATCAAAACACCAAATGAGGGAGTATCTTTTGGAAGAATGGGGTTCATCCCTTCAGCAGATTTCCAGAGACTTGTAGCACATTTGAGTTGCATGGCTTTACACAGAATCTACATAAAACTTAAATGCGGGTGGTTAGCAGCACAGATCCATTATAGATCAAATGCGATCCGGGCAAAATGTTGTAGGTACATGATGCAGTATGTGCCTTTGCCCTCTGAGATACCACTCTGCCTCAGGCTTTGTGGAAGCATATTTCTGTTTTTGATAAGCAAACTGTAGGAAACACCAACAACTGCCTGAGGACACACCAGAGCTATGCTAGCAATAGCAGCTTTACAGCCTCCACAGATGCTAACGGCTCCGCCTTAAGGGAAAGGCCAAGCAGTTGACAGCAGTACAATGTAGAGGGAAGCTAGGTACTGCCAACCTTCAGCAGCTTGTCTTATGACGTGCTGCCTTTGGAAAAACGTACGCTTGCATGTGCAGGGGTTGAGTGTGTGTGTGTGTCGGTGTGTGTTTGTGTCTGTGTGTGTGTGTGTGTGTGTTTGTGTTTGGTGTCTGTGAGAGTATGTGAGAGCAGAACAGTGTATGTACAAGAAAATTAATGAGCTCCTTCACACACAAGAAACCTGATAACGACCATGAAAATACATGGAGCTAAACATCGATATGTGAAACAACAAAGCTCACTTGGCTCATGCTGCAGCTTCATAATTGTCAGTGTTCGCCTCTGCTATGCAGCAGGAAGAACACAGTGTCACATATGATGGCAAAAACAAGGTCTTGACCCATACAACTCCAGCTAGAGTGGCTTTGAAACACTCTCCATCCCATCCACGGAAAGAAATATCAGATTGCAAGTGACCCCAGCCCCGCTGCTCGAAATCCCAGCGCCGCCATAAGAGGCTTTACTACAGACTAGAGGCGGGTGAATAGGGATAATTTAATGAAACATTAGACGAGAGCACTCCACAGTCCTTTAACAAATTGCTTCTCTGAATGCCAAGCTCGACTCAGTTTGGGTTTCCTGAAGGAAGAGTTAAGTGAACACACGAGAAAAAAGAAAAGGGAAGTCATTCAGCTGTAGCGTTCGGGGAGAGGGAGGTTGGCTGTGATAATGCCCCCCCCCCACCAAAAAAACACAATTGAAATATAGAAGATGAGGCTGCCCTGTGATGGCTAAGCCTTGCCGAGAAAGTCTACCTGTGAATTCATGAGAACTTTCCGCGGGACGGATTAAGTGTGTCGGGAGGCTGTTGACTTCTGTCCAAGGAGAGCAGAAGGCATACTTCCTTTTATCCACAGACACCTATGGGCATAAACAGGTGGCTGCTGTGTATTGGCAATGCTAGGTGAGTAAAGGCTGGCCTTATTAAGTCATTGGCAGCACCCAGAGAAGCATTTTTGTGGCATCACAAAGTAGGTTCACCCCTCATTACCTCTTTGTGCTACATAGTGTTCTTTAGCTAGGGATTTAAAGCTGGCCACTGAGTAAAGCCTTGAATTAGCTTAATGAGAAGAGCCAGGCACGTGGCTTAAACCTCACATGGGGAGAAAGTCACAAACAGACACTTAGAGCCAATATGATTATTGTCTGTGTGCTGCATTCACAGGTGTGGGTTGGTTCGCAATTGTGTGTGAGGTTAGGAGAGTGGTGGCTAACATGCAATAGAGTGTATTATGTCCATGTTTGTGTGCCCCGTGTGCTTCTGCTAATGTGACCCGAGCATATGGATTCTTGATGCCTCTGCAGTGAGGGCAGAGTAAAGCCCACAACCATGAAATTAAAAACAGTTCTTGTGGGTGTAAAGTGAGATGTCGCATTTGTTCAGTAATCATTGAAAAGACCGGTCCACATACATTTATGTGAAGACAAGCAGAACCGAGAAAATGCATTCTTTTGACAACTACGACTGCCTCTAATAGCAAACATTAAGGTTAAGATAGCAGGATCTATTTCACCTGCATTGTATGTAATATTGCAATACATTCTTTCCTCAGCGCAACCGATGAATGACACAGGATGTGCAAGTTTGTCCCCACAATATCATAAGAAATCAATGGGAAATAAATCGGTGGCAGCCTGCGTTTCATTGTTATAGATAAAGAGTGTCAACATGTGATGTTAAGGTTTGATTTACACTCTAAATGTGCTTCCTGATCACATAAATAAATAATTTATCCATTAGGGCTGAACAATTAATTGGAATATTAGCACAATATGGCCATGGGCAATATCAAAATCACAGTAGCTACAATTGTTTGATAAAAAGTAAAATGTGTCACAACATTCAATAAATGAGGCAGTGTGATGCAAATCATTGTCATGCTTTGCTTTGACAGGACTATTAATGTTGACTCTGTGTTTTGTTTGGACATTTGTTAATTTCCTGATTTATTTTGTAATCACTTCCCTTGTGTGTCTCATGTTAGTTTTACTTCCTGTCTTTGTCCTTTTTTACCCTTCAATGTGATTGCCTGCCCCGCCCTAATGTGTTTCACCCGTGTTCAATCACCCTTGCCTCCCTTGTGGGGGAAGTTTTCTTTCCTGCCCTGTTTCCCTCGTGTTTTTCGGCATTTAGATTTTGTGCTTGTAGCTGATCCTGTTCCTGTTAGTCATATCTCCTGTGTTTGGATACTGACGGCCTTCTTGTGAGTTCTGTTTGTACTTTAGCACTTGTATTGCACCTTCCTGCCTGGTTTGTTGCCTGCGTTTGGGTCCTGACATCCTAACACAATCATGTTCTTCAGACGTGCTTGTTAAGAACAAGCTCGAACAAAATTCACATCCTCATTTTTATGTTCTTTCAGTGAAAATGCAAAAATATCCATTCCAACTGAAATTGTGACTCAAAATGATGCATTGTTTTTTGTTTTGTTTTTTTGCATACTGTTCAGCCCTAGTATTCATTATTGTGTGCTATACAAAATACTGAATGTAGAGGAGATACATTGCATTGTCACTTAATCATTGCTAGGATGACAATTTCAGACAAACACTGGGACAGAGTTTTGCTGTAGCAATCTCCAACAGCTGTCAGACAAAGGCTGCTAATGATTAGCAGCCAGCAGCAGAAGCAGTGAGTTGCACTGTATGTGTGTATCTGGTGGTTCTGTGTCTGCAGGAGTGTCTGTTCATCGGCGCACTCTGCAGCAAAGCCATTTAAATGAATTCTTTGACCTCGGCTCTTGATCAAACAGAAGGACCTGTTTTCTCTCCTTCCCTCCTCATTATTCTCCTGCTGTTTCCTCCTTGCATTGTCTCGCTGTGCGCTGGGACACCGGGACACCACAGAGAGGTTAGAGTTCCTTGTGGCTTGACAGTTCATTGCAGGTTGTGAGCAATTGCTAGAGCATATATATATATATATTTTGTCACCCGGTGTTTTTCATCCTGCTGACAGAAATTTCATTTCGTGACGTGAGCTGAGTGACATTCCAGTGAGCACATAGGAAGAAAAACAAGCCAGTCGGAGTGTGTTCAACCATTACAAGATGCTCATACTGTAGACTGAGTTAAAGAGTGAGAGATGGATGAGCAGAGGCGAGGTCCTTGACTGTGATAAGAATTTGAGCCGTGACCTGAGAGGGCATATGTGGAGTCAATGGTTGTAGTGGTTCTCAAGTACTTCTTAACACCACCCGTGGCTTAATACACAGCTTCACTGTAGGTCTGCGAGCAAATCTTCGGCTATTGGCTCAAGAGTTGTAAATCAAATTCACCATGGCGTCTACCTTTTGCACATGAGCTACCAAAACACTTCAGCTTCAGTGAACGCCCTCAGCCCTGTGGTTTGTCTGCACATGCACGTTTCATAGATCAGTAGTATGCATGATCTAAATGAGTCCACAGGCTTTTTGTCAGGTAATGCTGACAAGCAGAACATGGAAATCACATTAAGCCCCGCATGTGTCATCATCAATGTGCATGGCTGGCTGTGTAGACAAGTATTAAAACCTCTCAAAGGCAGTAGTCTGGAAAGCGTACCTTTGATCAAGAAATGTCCAGGAGCGCAGTAAATCCACGAGCAGGTGAATCCATTTCAGCCAGGAGATTGAAGGAGCAGGTTTGGACAAGCATGGACCTAGTGCTTTCATGCATAAGACGTACTGTATGTAGGACTCATGTTGAATAATCTGAAGGGCTAGTAGACCTACTTTGGTGCCCCTCTTTTATTCTTTAAAGTAACTGCCAAAGTTTATAAAATACTGACCCATTCATAGCTGCAGCTCACTGTAGCAGCCTAGTTTGCTGCAGCTCATTCACAGATCTGTTTTGACACGAGTAGATGGAGGGAGAACGCAGTGAGTGGGACTGACATGCGTGTCGTTACACCTTAGGGCTGTTGCATCAGTGTGGCCTGTTAGATTGTGTTGGATTCTGTTGCTAACACTACTGTGGGGAGAATGAGACAATGTAATGTATGAGAATCTTCTTTTAAGATCCCTGATTGCCACAAAGAACATGTGTTTCTCACCTAATAACGTGCACCTGTATTACCAGTGTAATAAAATATCATTCGGTGGATACATGCAACGGAAGTGTCTCCCCTCCCAGCTGCTCAGAATTGGCCATTACCACATTATTGTAGCAATGCATGCAATGTCTATTATACTGGCATGTTTGTCAGGTAATAAGAAGTGCAGGCAGTGTGTAAGGAGCTCAACAGTCACTGGCTATCCTGGCTCGTCTGAGGGTTTGCTGTTGAGAACTTTGTGCACAGTGTATGTAGGCCTACTGTAGGTACTGCTGTATGCATTTCAGCTAGCTTTACCCCAAGCTTAAACAATTGCAGTCTAATACAACAATAGTGAAACAAGCGCTCTCTGGATGAAGGTTGTAATGTTCAAGTTTTGTTGCGTCAAAGAGGCATTGCTTCGACTGTATGGTCTGTTTGGGAGAATGCCGTCTGTGCCGCTGTTGAACTGGATCGCGTTATCTTGACAGGTGTTCCTATTATTTTGTCCACCCCGTTAAAATCAATGAGGTTGGGCTAAAAAACAGAAACATGAGGAGCAGCAGGCAGAGAGACAGTGAAACGTATAAAGTTGTAATGTCTGTGTTGTGCGTGTGCATGAATGTTACTGGTAGTACAGCTTTGAAAGAGCTGTTGTGAAGCGGCTGATGCCAATTAGCTGATACAAGCATCTCTTCAGTGCGCTGCCTGAAGTCAGACTCTGCTTCATTTGTCCAGTTGTGCCCAAAAGACAGGTGCTATGTCTCAATTTGCAGACTTGCTATTTAGAGTGCATTAACATGGACAAGTAAGGCAACATACAATGCACTGCAAGTACCTGGAGGGTGCACTCAATACGGTGAAAACATTTAGTGTAAAATACTTCAGCCTCAGCAGTTGCCGTCTTGGCTATGTAGCAGAAGGGGACGGGCCACCAACATATTTTCAGTTGTGGCCTAATTTCCATGTTACATGACGCGGGGGGGGGGGGGCATGCACAGAGAAGTTAATTTTACTTGTACTGCCTGAAGTATCTGATTTGAGACACAGCAACGATCTAGTGCATCATGCCAACATTTAGCATGCACAAGTAGGACGGGGGCGTGTCTATGTTCCCACAGCCCTATATTCCCACAGCCCTAATAAAAAAAAAAAAAAAAATCACCATCACCTCGGTAGGGGAGGAAAAAAGAGAATTATGGCAATACCTGTGGGAGTAACCATTAAGTAGAAAGTTCCTGAGAGTTGGTGCGCTCCTGCAGATTTCTCAGTGAAACTTTTTTGCTAATGGATTTGCCGAAGTCCCCCCCAAAGAGGAGGAAAGAGGCTCAAATGAGGCAGTAGAATGACAAGGCAATAGACTAGAAAATATGAGGGTGGGGGGGGTAGACTCAAGCTGATGTGTTTGTGTTGCTGTGGTTGCCCAGCAGAAATCTTGGTGGGTGAGTGCATTTTAACTCCCCCAATTCATAAAAAAGTAGACGCAGCCTGTCTCCTACCATTAAACACCTCTCTGGATCAAACACACTTCCTTAGATGTGTGTTTTAGTGTTGCTCCGTTCATACAGGGCCCAGGAATGTTTTGAAATTAAAACCTATTCAGTCACAAAGCAGTTAACTGGTTTTTCCCCTCCTTTTAAAGGAAGTCGTTGTTACATCTGATATCCATCTGTACAAACAGATGAATTCTGAGCCATCACATTTTTCATCAGTCATTGTGACAGATATTGTGGAGTAAATGGACCGGGGTTTGACAGGTGGGATGACTGTGAGTGTGTTATCAACGACTGAGGTAATAACTGAAGACAGGCAAGAAAAAGCACAAAGATAACTTTAACACAGACTGTCCTCCTGTAAATAAACCAAGACAATAGGTCGTCTGTGCAGCAGGTTATGACCCATAGTTATGTTTTGTTGCTAGGCAACGTCTAGTGGCCGTAGTAATTAACAACAGGAGCAAAGAGAAAAGTGCGAATATAGAGCGACATGGTCTGCGTCAGGAGGAAGTTAGCCGTTTGATTCCTGTGTGAAACTAGCAGTTTATGTTGTTTCTATTATTCATGACCATTTGGAATAGTTAACCACGTAGTTATTATTGTAACCATGACAACAAAGCCCGTCTAACCATCTGTACCACAAAACTCACCACTTATTGCCATTAGTTACAGCTTGACATTCTAGTTTTGTGTGAATAATACAACACAATCAAGTCTTAATTTATCAGTGGAATAATCACACAAGATCATCCACCGAGCCAGCATCATTATCGTTTGCCCAAAATCTTTAAATACTGGAAGGATGTTAAATGCCACTCACTGTTTTTCTGAAGCAACATTTAAAAACTACCACTGAGGCATCTCTATTAAAAGCTACAGGACAGAGATAATGTATAGCATATTTAAAAACCATCCACTCTACAAAGCCTGACAAGATGATTCATTACATTACAGATAATTGCTGACTCATATGTTAATGATGCATTGAAACATGTAACATTCCTTATTAACCTTTCCTCCTCTGCGAGTTCACAAAGCTGTTAGCAACCCAGAGGCTTAATGACACATTCTGTACATTTTTTTATTTTTTTTTTTAATTAGCATCAGCTAAATTGAGTTTAGCACATTGAAGGTTGAAAAGTCAAGCTAATGTAAATTTTAAGGTTGAAAAGTCAATATGAGAATAGGGAGATTTATGTTTAAAGAAGACTAAAATAAAATCACGATAATAAGTGTTAGGGTAAATGGTAGGATTAATAATTTGCAGTTTTTAATATGACCACATTCTACAAATACATGTGAAGTGTATACACATCACTTGAAACACACATTGTGTTTATTTGGTCTAAGTGTAAAGCATGGGAGCAGCTGGTGGAACAAGGTTTTGCTATTTCTGCTGTATATTTTGGGGGGAGGGGAGGGGGGGGATACATCGAGGCCAAAATAAAGAGGATGATAGAGGGACTGTCAGTCTACAACCAGATATATGGTTTCAAACATCTCTGCACTAACTCCAACACCCCAAAGCATTTACTCTCAGCCAGAGGTTTGCGGCTGCCATTTTGAGAGAGGAATAGCTGGTGTTGCTCCGGCTCACAGGATGTCTCCTCTGCTGGATGATGATACATTATAGAGACTATAGAAGGGCACTTGAAGAAATGAGACTTCAAAGGAGCAACTGAGATAGAAGCTGCCCAATCAGATCTCACTTTAGCAGGATAATAGTATTCAGATCCCTAGAGGCAGAAACGAGGATGTGTCATAAATTATGAATTTCCATGAGAACAGATATGGATGACGGTGTCATGCAATAATTGGCGCAGCGCTTAGCTCCAAGTGAAGCTGGCTGCTGGCTGAGTGATGTATGCTGCAGGCACCTGGCTGGAAAACACACCGAGGTGATTCGCAAAGTCGGTGTGACACAAAGAGGCGCCCCCAATTATCATGTTGACCCAAGGCTCTATGATGGGACAGCCTCATTTCATGACCTGCAGGGCAGCAACATGTGGGGAGCGGCAGGGGGTTCAAGGTTAAGAGATCCTTCTTATTGGAGCTGAATCCAAATGTTTGAATGCTAAAAATTGCAGCCGTGTTATCAGGATAACCTGAAGTGGCGGTGCAACACTGAAAACTGGCTCATCCCTATCAATATATACATCATAGATTTTATCCATTTGAGATATCTAGATGGTCGATTAAAACGAAATTCAGGCACAAGCACAGTGCATGAGTGATGTCAGGATAAACAGTTTTCTGCTTTTAATTTAAAAGAAAAAGGGAGGGGGGGGGCCTTATCCTGGATGGTGGGTCCAGGCTTGGGGCATGGCTGAAGTCAGTGACTGCTTTGTTGTGACGTCACAAGGTTTCGGAAGTCCTTACGGCTGGTTTTAAGTCTGTTTCTGAGTACAGGCTGTCTGCAGAACCTAGACCTGCTTTATAATCAAAAAAGACACGGAAATCTACATTTATGCAATTTGGGACCTTTGTAAGTGTGGAACTGAAGGAGGGAGGTGATTAGCCCAGCTTAGCATAAAGAGTAATAGTAGAGGGAAACGGCTAGCCTGACTCTCAGAAATTTAAAAATACACAACCCTTCTAAATCTCACCATTTTAACATATTGCATCTCATTTGTTAATGTATACAAGCAGATATGTTGCAGCCAGTGAAACTACAGCTTGTGGTTTTACACTGCTGAATATGGAAACAAACAAGATTCCTTCAACATGAATTCAGCCAGTCACTGTGTTATATGCAAGAGCTTGCAGTGTTTGGATTTAATTCATTCAATATTTGGAAGATTTTGGAAAATCATTACTCAAATTAAATACAAGCTGTAATTTTTTGTAATTGCTGCACCATCCCACATTTGGCAACACGATTCAGAACAAGCTCTTTCATGCCCTGATAAATCCCACCTGCAATCATAACAAATATGTCAGGTCAATTTCTTTTTTCATGCATCTAAACAATTCTTCCAAAAATAACAGTAACCCTAACAGAATGAATCCAAGCCTGGACCTCAGCCAGGTTTGGACATGAAAGCATTAGAGGCCGCACAAACGTCTAAAATCGTTGCCATTTCTCATCCTCTCCTGCTCTCTGCCTCTGCTCATTGTTTTCCTGCAGGTGAAAGAGTGAACGGATGAGGTGGAGGACTTCTTCCTCTCTGCACACATAGACGTCACCTTGTAACGCTCAGCCGTGGGAGGAGGAGAAAGGATTGTTTGTTGCCCGCAGGAGGAATTCAAGGTCACTACACAGTGCGCTCTCACATCAACACACACACACACACACACACACACACACACACACACACACAGAGGGAGGCCTGAGAACAAGTAAAGTAGATGGAGAGAGGGAGTCAACTGACTGGGTATGATTTTAAGCATGATCTCCATCACCATTGTGAACAAATAATCGGAGAATAAAAGAAGCTGATAAATATCTAATGGAGAATAATAGAAGTAAAAAAATAAATCAAAATCATGGTTCAGATGAAAGAACAGTTGCTTGTCTCCTCCTTTCCTTCCTTTTCTTCCTTTTCTTTTTCCTGACTTTGCTTCCTCCGTCTTTCCTTGTGTCATTTATCCCCTTTTTTTTTTTTTTTTTTTTTTTTTACAAAAACAAAAACAACAAAATCCTCATATATCCAAAGAAAATCACTAATAAACACTTCCAAACAAACGTGGGGCTGTCCAAGGTTTCTTTTTCCCTGTGAAGTCCACACACTGTGAAGAATTTGGATTTTAATTGCTTCCCCACAGATTGCTGCCTCACTGAGAAACTGGGTTAATTGCATAAGAAGAGAGAGCCACTTGTGACCTTCATTGAAAGCTGCCAATTACAGTTACTGCAGTTTGCACACTGCAGTGTTGCAGGTTGTTTATCCACAGATATATGTGGGGTCGGGGGGGGCGGGGTGATAGCTTGATTAGATTTATTGAAGTTGCTTTAATGTGAAGAGTGAATGGAATTCAAGAAATGTAAAATGTCCAAGATGATAAGAGCATCGATATTTCTGTGCGTACTATTCTACTCGTTCCTTCTCTCCTTCCCTCTTTCCTTATTTCAAGAGCAGTTGGCCAGGTGCTGGTAGACAGGAGAGATTCAGCTCAGGCGCATCAGAAAAGACTCACTCCAGCCATCCTCTCCTTTCTCTCATCTTTTATTCTTTTCTTGTTTCCTCTGTCATTTCCTCCCTTATATCTTCCCATCTTTTTGTTCCTTCTTTCCTTCCTCTCATTGCCCCATCCTTCCTTCCTTCTCTCCTTCCTACTGTCCAAACCATATTTTCTTCCCTCCTGTTTTTGTTCCTTCCTTCCTTCCTTCCTTCCTTCCTCCCTTCCTTTGAGTCTTTTGTTTCTCACACCTTCCCTCCATTTTTTGTTCTTTCCTCTCTGCTATTCTTCTCTCTTGTCTTTTGTTCCTTCCTTCCTTTTCTTCCCTCCATCATCCCTTTCTTCCTTTACCATCCTTCCTTCTGTCCTCCCACCTGTCTTGTTTGTTGCTTCATCCCATTCTCCCTTCCTTCTGGTCGACCGATTTCCTCATGATTTTCCAAATTTCACTTCCTGGTGAATGTGAACGCCTCACAGAGAGCCAATGATAGCTGGAGATGAGGTTAGGGCTGTGACATTCCCCTCAGGACCGATCCCTGGCACAGAGTCCTTGTAGAATATGCCACCAAATTATGTCACTAGTTAAGGATGATAATAATACCTGTTTTATAGGTTGAGAATCCCTGGGCACTGTGAAGGACAATCAAGGTCAGCTGACGATACAGACAGACTGTAAATTTCTTCTTTTTTTTTTTTTTTTATTCATTCAAATATTTTGAGTGCAATGACTCAGAGGATTTGATATGATTTTATAATGCTTACTCATCTTCCTACACAGCCCCAATAGTTTACAGGCGATATATTGAAATAAATAATTCAACCTTAAGGAAAATCATCCAGAATGGTGTAAATTTTAAAACGACTGCAAAAACTAGCAGCCCCAGCAAATTCAGCCCAAAAGCAGATAATATGATGCAAAACCAGGAACCCCCACAATTTAATCACAGAATCTGAATGCGTGTACAATCAGGAAGTGATTGCACAAATTTGACCTGCATGATTGGCATGCCAGGAAAAAGTCCTTGCTGACCAAAAAGAACATTAGAGCAAGACAGTTTGCAAATGAACATACAGGCAAAGAATCAGGCCGCCTGGTAGAATGTGCTCTGGACAGACGAATCAGAGTTCTTGGGCTAAAGTAACAGCAGACATGTTGAGAAGAACCTCATGCCAACTGTGAAGCATGGTGGTTTGGGGCTGCTTCACTGCCTTAGGAACTGGGCAGCTTGAAGTCATTGATTCAACCATGAATTCTGCCTCTTATCAAAGAGTGCTTGAAGATAATGTGAGGCCATCTGTCCCAAAGTTGGAAGTTAAACCGGGAATGGACCTTTTCAACAGGATAATGATCCTAAGCACACCAGCAAATTTGCCAAGGATTGGCTCAAAAAGAAGAAATGGTGGGTTATGGAAGGGCTTAGTCAAAGCCCAGATCTGAATCCCATTGAAATGTAGTGGAGGGGATGGAAACAGGGAGTGCATGCAAGAATACACTCAAACATCTTGCAACTGGAGGAATTCTGCAAATCAGAGACTGGTGGACAGTTATAGAAAGTGATTTCAGCCTCACCGCCTACAGTGCAATCATAGAGAAAGTAAGAACAGATTAGACAAAATTACTTGTAGTATTAAAAACACTGTACTTTCTCAGGAAGAGAAGTACAAATGCTGGTCTGCAAGAAGGCATCAAAAGTTTGTTTCAATGACTGTTGATGAGTCTGAGGTGGTGGGATGAATTCTTTCTAAAAATCAATGACCATATCTTACATACTGTAAATAAAAAAAGGGCTTGACACTTCAGCTAGTTCTTCATTGCTCTAACTGGCTTGTTTTTTAAGTTTTTACTGGCCTGTCATTTTCTTCTTTACGCCTCATGCTACATTCATATTGTTGCTGCTTAAATTTTCCTCTAGCTTGTTTTCATATTATAACTTGGCCCTGTTCCTTTCTGATCTGACCTCTTCTCTTTTTTTCTGCCACATTACCTTTTTAAGAAAGGCTCTGTTTCTTCTTTCCAGCACATTTTCAGGGATTTGGTAACCCATGGCTTGTTGTTAGGGCACACTTTATCATGCTTCTTAAGAATTACAGTGTCCTTGCAAAATGTGATACAGCTGCACTGTCAGAAAGTTCATCAGTATCTGAGTCCTTAAAACACAGACCCAGCCAAAGCATCCCTGTAAAGTTATAGTAACATATTTTGTGTTGTAGCTACTCAAAGCTATTTTACCAGTCTGGAAGAAAAGTTGCAAGTTCAGCATCAAACTTCATTCCAACATCTTGCTCAGGGCCGTCTTTTCACTTTCCGATAGTGACACATCAAATTTGCCCTGAAAACGTAGCACTGCTCAGAGGACGCATTATAAGCCCTTGTCTAGTAAACGCAACAATGGCCGAAGCTTTTTGTCGAGCAACAATCACCACCACCACCTCCTCCCAGCAAGAAACCACATTTGGCGGTAGAGAAAACTTACAAAGGGCCCCTCTTGCCAGTATAATATTTTTGGACTGTACAATAGCATATCTGCCTGAGTTTTACTGAGTCTGCTGCCTTTCTCTGTACGTCCTCTCCAGAGAGTCTCCAAATAACAGTGAGATTTATTCTCCATTTGGCGGTCAAACGTGTGCTTGTAATGCACCAGATTTGTGCTAGGGATAAATTATTATTCTTAAATAAAGACAAACTGAGTTTAGCAAAACTTTTGAGGAATTACTGAATATCAGTAATATCGCTTAGTCCTTGAGGTAATATCTAATTCTCCTGCTGTTTTCTGTCTGTCCAGAATCAGGCTCCTCACCTAAAGGAGGACAATATTACATCCATCACATTAAACACAGACTAATTGATATGCCGTATAAAGTTCCTCCTACACTGCCCCCCCTTACTCCATCCTCCATAATATGAATTTTAATAATAGCCAATGGAATATTGATGTGATCTCAATATGTCACTCCTCACAGTAAGTGAAATGTGGCTCTCGGTGCACTGATTGCATTACATTGTAATGAGCCTGGGCTATTTGATTAGCTGGTTGTTTCAACTTTTTAACTCGACTTCAAATTTCCACTTTTGACTTTGTAGAATACGGATTGGCGAAGACTGCGTTTTTGACATTTGTTAGACTATTCAACATGAGAGAAATCTGTTTGGCATCTGATCATATCACTGTGCTGTGAGAAAGAAGTGAGTGCAGTTGATTTCCAGTTAAGAAGAAGCATTTTTCAGGGAGTACATTTTTAATGCAATTTTATCTATTCTTATTACAGTGGATTAAAGCTCTGACGACACAGCCTCTCATTTGCTTTGCTTCTGAAATACAAAAGTACAAAACCAATATTTAATTCAACTTCCGTATACGATACCTGTGCATGGCAACTTAGTTAAGTGCTGTTAAGGTGGGGAATGATCATGGTTATGGCAAATAAAAAGCCTACAAGCTAGGCTAGACGGTCAACTCCGGAACTTTAACATCCTATAAAATCCACACTGAATACAGATTCTCTCTGCAACAGCATCTACTCCAGAGTCTATGTTCTCCTAGGGGGGAAAGTTGTCATTGTGACTCCCTGTTGAGCTGAGCTGTGTGGGGAGCGATAAAGCCAAAGTGTAGATGCCAAATATAAATGTTGTACATATATTCACATAATACATGCGTTGACTGACTGGGCTTTGTCTAAGGTGTGCTTTAGATATGCACACTACTTCCTGCAATGGCACTGAATGTTAGCACTGTCTAATGTCTCTTCTCTCTCTGCATCAACTGACTAGCTCACTACCTAGCGCATAAATTAGCTGCTGTACATATACAGAGGTGGAGGAAGTACACAACTCCATTGCTTGAGTTAAAGTATATGTACTCCTGTTCAAATATTACTCCAATATAAGTGAAATGTGTTCAGTCAAATTTCTACTTGAGTTAAAGTACTGGAGCACTTTTTGTCAATGCATTGTTGTATTGTTCCACAGTGCATTTAAAGAACATGATGACTCTGAAACAACCTATGCGCTGACTGAATAAAAAGCTTGGAGATTACGCTACACAGCCTCTAGAAATGGCCATAAAAATACAGCTGAATCAACAAAAACTACTCAGGGCTGTCTGTTGGAAAGATTATCTGGGATTAAATAATCGTTACCCTGGACATCCTCGGTGTTGGACGGAAAATTTTTCTAGGCAGTGATGAAGTTCGGTCGCGGTGAACAGAGCAACATTTGAAATGAAAGGAATCTCGCTTGATTCCCAAAAATTGGAAACATGGACTTAAGATAAGGTCATGGTGCTCTGAAGAATCTCCTGCCTCATCTTTTTGTCTAACGTAGCCATCGTTCAAAGTGAGCTGTTCAAAAATGCAGCAGCACAACATGACTGGCAGTAGAAGAGTTGGCTGTGATTGGTTTTTCTCCTGTGACAAACACAGTGAATGGTCTATCACAGAGGTCCTCAACCCCCACACCCTGGACCGATATTGGGCCTCACTTTTTTCTTTTTCTTTTTTTTTTTTTCTCCAATCGGTGACATACAACATTAGGACTGCCACGATTGGTTGCCATGTGGCCAGTCACTAATAACTTTATTTTCTATCTATCATTTATGTTTGCACTGCTTCTCTGTCCTCTGCTGTCTGGGTGAGGCAGGGCCACACACACACACACACACACACACGCACACACAAAAAACCGAGTGAAGTAAAGATAAGGGAAGATTACTGGAGTTGTCTGCTATCTCCTGGTATGTTTTACACAACAACATTGCACCGGTGAAGGTAATAGCGAATTGTTATGGCGTGATAATGAGCAAATTATTACCCCTTCTGAAACCCGTCGGAAAACGGAAAATTAATTCCACCGACTAAAAGCTCTGCTTCGTAGTAACGAGAACTTCATACAAATGTAGGGGAGTCAAAAGTACAATATTTGTCTTTTAAGCAGGGTAAAGTTTCTTAAAAAAAATAAAATACTCAAGTACAAATAGTGGGAAAGTATCATGTAAATGTACTTTGCTACTGTCCACCCCTGGGCATACATAGTGTGGAATGCTTGCATCCACTGTATAACCGTATATTGTCAAGAGGCAGAAGTCCTAGTTTCTGTGACAGGAAGAAAATAATACTGTTGGGCACATGACCCGCTGCAATGAAAGTGATGTGGCATCAGTTTTTCGAATAAGGCAGAGATGTGTTGTTTCCGCTGCAGATATCCTTTGAGTGTGGGTGGTGCACTGAAGCCTTTTCTAAGAGATCTATAAAAGGAATATGGGGAAATATATGATGACTATGTCTATATGACTCAAACAAATTGAGTTCAAAGAACTAAACCAAACTTGACAGTCAAACAATGTCTGCTACATCCCACAGTCATGCAGATTATGTTAAAACTGGCTGATGAAACTGTAGGAGAGAACCTTCAGTGCAGCAAAAATGTTTTTTTTTTGTTTTTTGTTGCCTCCCTTCGCTGAGCTTTGATCAGAAAATGTCTGGATGGCGAGATCCCTGAATAGCTCAGCCTCCTACAGCAGCTGTTTATGAACTCGTCCCAAAACTGTCACCCTGGTTGACGAACAGTAGCGCAACCTCCAGGGATGAAGGTTTGGGAGCGGGATGACATCAGCCCCCCTTCATCAATAATCTTTCAATGGCCCGAGTTGCTGCTCTGTATCAGCTGTTCGCTACCCGGAGCTGCCTGGTTTGTTTATCCGCTTCACCTGCTTCACATGTGCGGATGAAACTGTAAGTCAGCCATGTAATCAGGGATGTTTCTCATGCTTGCGTCATTACAGTTGAGACAATGAAGTGCTGGAGGTAAGACATTGTCTGTTTTGTTCAGTTTTTTTTTTTTTACCATATGCCGGTACTCAGAAGTACTTTCATTTCTGTTTCAGTTGGCTGTGATTTATTGAAGAAATACAGGGATTTTCTTTGTTTGAGAGATGCAGATATGCACTGTGGATGAGGTGAGAAAGAAGTGTGTGATGTGGTGATGTCTCAGGTGAACTGCAAAACCATGTGTCATTTTTAAGGCACCCACAGACTGAGATTTCAGAAGTTTATTACAAGACAGACTGTGACATGGATGTACTAAACTTGGGTACAGCATCAGGTTTGATGTACATGTACAGGAAGTACTCCAACACGGAAGTTCTAAAAACTGCAGTGCTTCGAATGACCACTAGAGTCTGCCTCCAAAAGTGAGTCAATCCCCAACAACTCATATTAAAATGTCCAACTTTACAGCAGAAATAAACATGTTTACAGCCTGGTACACAAAACAGTTTTAGTCTCTGAAGCTAATTTCCTCCTCCATGACAACTGTACAGGGGTGAATGTTTATATAACTCACCTGTTTGAATTTTATTAAGGCTTTAAGTTATGCTTAATTAAGGGCGTGCCGCTCTGAGCGACAGGTGGCTGAGTGCACGCCCCACCTCTTTGCCCACGTTTGGATTAGCCAGGAGTAAGGAAGAGTCAGACACTGCCAAGATGGCGATGGTGGAGCAGCTCACTCTGAGCTTCAAAACTGCTCCTCAGAAACCTATAAGTGATATCATGTAGACTACGTCCGTCTTTATATACACTCTGAGTGGTCGCCCACTAATCAGAATGTCATGGTTCGATTCCCAGCTCGTCCAGTCTGCAATTTGAAGTTTCCTTGGGCAAGACTGAGCACCAAATTGCCCCCAGTGTATCACCAGTGTGGATGTGCGTGCATGGTAGAAAAGCGCTGTACGAATGTGTATGAATGGGTGAATGTGGCTTCCATCGTAAAGCGCTTTGAGTGGTTAAGACTGAAAAAGCACGATATAACTGCAGTTAATTTTACATACACTGTACAATGATAACACCTACTGAATCACAGGGTACAATGCAAGTCAAAATACTGGACTATAATGTCATCAGTGTGCGTCATCCATCTGCATCGCTATAGTAGCAAACATTGAAGCTAAGCAAGAATCAAGCCCTTGTAATAGTGGTATTGACAGTATGTGTATGTTAGAGAAATGTGGACCTGGTCATGGCATGAGGCATGAGGCATGAGGCATGCATGTGTGTTGTATTGGCTGGTTACTAAACGTAGGTTGTAGCAGCAGTCATGTTGTGAGCAGTCATGTTGTGAGATGGTCATCCTAAATTTCTGATATTGAATTTTCACCCAGGCTGTCTTTGGTAGCAACAGCCATCTTTAAACCTCTCTCGCTGTGCAACATGGAACCGCGACCAAAATATTGCTTCATTTCTTTCACGTTCGGCGCAGAATCGCCCAGTGTATACTCACATTCAGACTAATGCAGATCTTGGCTTCTTCGACATCTTGTTCCCCAGACTATTGATATTCATTTTCATGCCTCCAGAGGGGGAAAAAAATAAATTACTGAGAGGAGAGATGAGAAGCAAAGTGATGATGAACAAGAGTAATAGAAACAATTACACAGACATAATTACACATCAAACTTACGAACAACAATTATCATCAAACATTTGTTTTGTCATTTCATCAACCTTTGCCAGTCCAGGATGCAGGCAATGGAAAACGTTTTGTGCTGGTGCATTTCAAACTTTCAGAGAAGTGCCAAGTCATTTCACAGTGATGCACCGAAAATGTCCATGACAACGCTCTGAGTCGTCGTCAGTGCTCTCATATAAAAGCTTTAGACATCATGTTGTCATGGAGAAGTAGTATTGAATTTAACTTTAATACAGGTAATACCTTTTTGGAAGGGTTTTCTTTTTTTTTTGGTTGTTTTTTTAATCAATAATCGATATAGGCAGTTTTGATACAATTTCTAGCTGTAAAAATTGAACATAACCACCAGAAAAGATGTGTGTGATGGTATAAAACACACCAGTCAGATAAGGTAACAGTCTCTCTGACATGCAAGATGGATACCACTGACTCATGAATGCATCTCAGCACACAGCTCACAATCGCTCCTGAGCCATCATCCCATCAAAGACTCTGACAGAATGTCAAATTAGATCTTGAATTCCTCTGCATTAACTGCTCTTCGAGAAGGAAAAGTTTTATCTGTACACAGTCGTCGTCAAGAGATGACAGGCGCCTGGGAGAAAAAAAAAAAAACCCCACCTTGATTAAAAAGTATTGATTTGAGAATAAAAAAAAAAAAAGCAGCCGGTCTATTTTCTGTAAAGCATGGATTAAAAAGAGCCCAGCTATGTCCCGCTAACTCTCACATTTCTATTATTTTATGACCTGTAGTTTCTGTCTCACCCTATACTGGAAAGCTCAAGGCCTCTGTGGTAGACTTTGTTTTGCTGACAGCCTTTGGAAAATAGTCATCAGTTATTTTCACTGTGAAGCCACTTGAATGGAAAGTTGTTGAACGCCAGCATTTGTATCTAGTACACTTTGATTGTTCAACCAGTGGGGGGATTTTTTTTTTTTCTTCTCATCTGTGGCGCAAGAAAAAAACACAATAAGATGAGTCATCACTATAACATCACTATACAGTGGATGGGTCCTCACAAGAGGAATGGACGCAGACGGTACACGCTGCTGCCCACACGGCCTCTTGACTTGAGGTTTGAGTAACAGTTACTGTGGAGTTGGAGTTGACAGTAATTGCTGAACAGCTCGTATGACTCACACCTATCCTGTCCCTGTCTATCCGATGTGTTAAATACTGCTGATGTGTCGGGGCTGATGTGCGCTATCGTCTTGCATCTACAGCTAACCCGGAATCCTAATGTATGGATGTATGGACCTGACATTGATAAATCCCTAATAATCTTGTGCAGTTTCAACAGTTAAACGTTAATTTTGATATTCAGATATACAGCTTTTATACCCTTCTATAAACCCCTTTACGAAAGGATACATTTTAATTTGAGCACTTAATCTGCTTTAATCTGGTTTTATTCAACTCTATATTGCCATCAGGGACGCTGCGAACAGTATCTTAAATGTTTAAATTAATCTTTGTAGATGCAGCGAGGAGAAGTGCAATCAATATTAAATGGGGGGCGTACACTGGCATTGCATGCTGTCTTGGGAACATTTCAGCAAAATACCTTCATGGGAGTTTATGTTACACTAACAACTGTAATGAGAATAACATAACTTATTTTGTTTCTCCCTTAATCTCCCTCTCAGACTCCCATTTGGGTTAATTGCACTGTATGTACAGATTATGTTATAATCAGACTGAATCGCAGACTGATACAGAGCAGTATTATCTGAAATCACTTAATCACGCACAATAGTTCTCAACAGCAAAAGATCATTTTGTAAACACTGACGAACGCAGCAGGTGGCTGTTTAGATTGCGCGCTGTTGATTAACAAACGGTATTGTAGCTGGAGATGTGAGTGTGAGATTTGAGAGAGGGTGACGTGTGTGGATACAAGGATTCACAGGAAACCGTTGTGGGAGAGACACAACACTGACATTTTACAATACATGATTAATTAGGCTCTCGCAGAGCTGTATCATTGAGAGGCAAAAATGATTACAGCGCTTGAAACCATCTTGCAGAGGCTGTGGGGTTAGAAAAATGTGTAATAATTAATACCAATTAATGACATAAAAATACAAGGCACTTAGCCATCC
>NW_019524905.1:684197-698060 GCF_002814215.2 Seriola lalandi dorsalis | reverse complement strand
TATATATATATATATATATATATATATATATATATATATATATATATATATATATATATATATTTGTGTTAACCCTAACCCTTTGACAAAGCGACTGACAGAGCGATTGCTGACAAAGCTTTTCATGTTTTATTGATCAAAGCAGCTATTGATAGACAGATGTGTCGTTCTCCATCTAATTAACTGATGACATACATTGTGCTGCGATACAACAGGAGACCCACGTCATGCAAATGTGGAGCAACTTTCCATTTGCCTCATCAGAGCAGCTCACTCGGCGGAGGAGGCTAAATATAGAGCCAGTCGGCTCCGTTTCTTCATTCGCCGTCTCTCTGGGGCGTTTCTGGGTATTTTTGCACTTCAGCATCTTGTTATTGCCATCAGCAGCTGGTTTGCAGGGGCTCTGCAAACAGAATGCAGCGTGTTATCAACAAACACGAGCATTTCATCAAAGAGACGTGACTGCAATCCAGTCGTATTTCACTGACTGACAGCATTGTGAATGTTTAATTGAATATTTTATGTGTGTTTTTCGAGAAGGTAATCTGATGCGGCGTAGACGGAGCGGCACCTCTGCGTGTCACTTGCAGGACGGTTTGTTACAGACGCTGATAAGGGATTTATTTCAGTGAACTTTGTTTAACATGATGTAATTTGCAATTCAGCCCATAAATGAGGTGATAAAATATTTGACCAGCTACAAAATGACTGACAGCAGTTTGGGTCCAGCGTCTGTTATCAGACTCTTGAGTCATTTGTGTGCAGTTTTATACATTTATGCTTCGGTTTGCATATTTGTATAATAGTTAATTAATTCATTATCGATTTGTCAGTTACATAATATCAATAGATCTCCTAGAAAAGTGGTTCCTAACCCCTACAGGGTTATAAGGGGTCATGAGATGATTACAGGGGTAGGAAATCAAAAATGAATGAATTAATTCAGACTCGTCTCTACTCTAATTTGTTTTTATTTGTGAAACAAAGTATGGATTTACATTAAAATGTCTCCAAAGATCATCACAACAAAACAATCTGCAGTCCAATCTAGACAGGATAAACTTTATAGTCAAGCTGGGGGATGAAATATTTTAACCAGTGTAAAATAACAGGCTAGTGATAGACATGAACATTCAGCAGGGAAACACCTCCCTGAGAGGGTGGGGCAGAGTTGAAGGTGAGGCAAAGATACTCTGTGAGTTGAGTTTGAGTCAAAAATCGTTTTCCTGACTCATGACAAGTCAAACCCCCAGACATGAAACACATATTAATATCATTCAGTGTATTTGATGATAGTGGCGAGGAAGCATGAAGTGACTTTTGCTATGATAACTTAGCAGAGATGTGAAATCCTGTGTCAGAGTGATATCAACAGCTGTGCAGACTTGAATTTGGGTGTCAGACCAGCCTTCCTGAATCATATCTTCTTCCCCTTGATTTTTTTTTCCTCATCTGTGACTGTCAGGGCCGGAGGTCAACATCACGGTGACTTCACAAAACACGGTTGTGACCTCTTGAACGTGATATCTCAGGGCCGCTTTGAGGAAATGTGTTTAGATTTGGCACAAACATTCACTTGGACTCAAAGATGAGCTGGTTAGAATTTGGTAGTCAAAGGTCAAAGTTCAAGGTCACAGTGACCTCACAGAACATGTTTTTGGCCATAACTAGCAAATTCGTACACTATGACACAATTGAACTCATGTGGCTTTAAGGATAAAATTAAGTGATGGCATTTTATATCCAAAAGGTCAAAGGTCAACTTCACTGTGACATCATAATGTAACAGAGAGATTGTGACCATATTTCCTGCATTTTGGCTAGCTGGCAGAGGTATTCAACATTTTTGGTCTTAACAGCTGATCTTACTGTACAAACCATAGGACTTGGTTCAAGTTCATTTCAGTTAACACTTTGACAATACATGAATAGTCACAATGAAGGCATTTCCACAGGTGTATGGGAAGCTTTTAGAGTATTACAGGTTTATTGTGAGCTCGGTGATGTACTGAAAAATGTCCAGAACAATACAAGTTGGCAGCCAGGAACCCTGTCTGGTGTTTGCTGGCAAAAATGAAAAAAAAAAAAGCTCAGCAAAGACAACATAATTACCAGGTACTACAGTCAGAGATGCTGCCATTACAGCTAACAGACTGAAACTTTTAATTGTTTTTCCTCAATTGCGTAACAGCCGTACTGTACTGCATGCAGTCTGCTTGGCTCTGGAGACGACAGCTGTGTTTCAAGTGCAGAGCTCCGGGGGAGAAAGGGCAAAGAATTCCCTTGTCTGACGTCCATTTTTCTCCTTGAACAATCTACATTCAAAAAAATAAAAGTGTATTGTCATCACATAGATTCAGACAGATGGTTTTCTGTTCAGGTGAGCAACAACTCAATTTTCTATCTGAATTTCAACCTCCCTAAAATGGTTAAGTTACTGAAACTGCAAAGTTTAAAATTACCTGCAAAAAAAAAAAAATCTATTCAAACCACATAAATTCTGACACATGACTTTCAATCACAGTCACAATCATAAATTCAGGGGTATTTAAATTCCAACATTAGAGCGTTCAGTACTAGTTTAAGTTCATACATACTTGGTTGCATATAAAATTAGAATATAGACTTTCTTTACTACAGAACTGAAAAATTGTGAGCACCTGCTTTTCTCTAAGCTTTAAAACTTCTCTTCAAAAACCTATGGATGACATAACAGACTACATCCATCTTCACTTACAGTCTATCGAAAAAACTGTAATCCCTGTAGGTTGGCAAACCCAAGAGTTCCAGCAGATGTTGACCTGGTCTTGAAAGATTTTCAGTCAACGATTAGAAAAAATAAAACATACAGAAGGTACGAGAATGGAGGATAGGGGATACTTCATGCTGTGTTGAATTGGGCATTTTTAGCATTTTCAGATGTCGGCATCAAAATGTGACAACTTCCCTCATCATCTGTGATTAACCCTGACAGGAAGCAGAGTCAGGAGGCTGGCTGTCACACTGAGGCACTTTGCATCTGAGATCAGTCCACAGGCGTTGGCAGCTTTACTTACAATTTAGAACTATGACTACAGACCAACTGACAGTGAATCCGTCCATTACTCAACTTACACTTAATCCATAAATGTGACAGCACTTAACCTTAATTATACACTGTGTTTTTATTAATGAATAACAAATGGCCTTTGAGTTAATAAGCTGTAGATGTTAATAAAAATGTCTCGGCGTGAATTAAAATCCGTCTTGATGACAAATGCAGAGTCTCTCTATGTGAAGGGCGATCAAACAGTGTCTGATTTGAACTTACCCTGTGTTTAGACATTTGTCAGGGGATGCTTTCAGGCAGCCAGCATCATGTAGACGCATAACTCACTGAATATCTCTTAAAGGTCCCAAATAGTACAAAGTGAGATTCCCATGTCTTTTTTGATTATAAAGCAGGTCTAGGTTCTATATCAATACTGTGAAAGTCCACAGTCAATCAGTCCACAGAGGAGCACACAGCATGTATTCAGAAACTGAGCCTTAAAAACAGCCGTCAGGACTTCCTGTAACTTTGTGATGTCCCAACAAAGCAGTCACCACTCTCAGGAATGCCTCAAGCCCCGCCCACTGGGACCCACCATCCAACCTTGCAGGATTTAGTTTCTCTGAGTGTTTACCTGATATCTGCTATGTTTTTATTGGATCACTCAGAAAACAGAAGAGAGGCTCAGAACCTCCTTTCTTCTGATTGGCTCACCGACCTGTTGTTACTAGAGCTACAGAGAGAAGCCTAGGAGATGTAGAACCAAATTCATTCCGAGAAGGTTTACCAGTTAAGTGCATCATCATCCTCATCATCCCAAAATCAGTTGACGTTTAGATTATCACATTGTAGAAACAGTATGACAGACTTGTAATAGTATCTAACAGATGTCTCCAAAGTCCAAACCACAAATATATCTTCTTATGGATCAACACTTCAAATCAAACACTGGAAAAGTGTAAAATATGGAGTACTTTAGAAAAGTTATCTTAATGTGCAGTGTAAATAAACACTGACAATGTGGTTGTTTATTAATTTTCATATTATTTAACTGGCTGTTTGCCAGGAGGAAACAGAACAAAACAGACGGTGCCATCAGGAGAGGCTGGAAAAAAAGAAGGCTTACCGTGTATTCATACAGTCCGGGCTGACCTTTTAAAATGCCATCCATTTTCATCAAGGACTGACCCTCCACCAGTGGAGAACAGTGTCACCACTGCAGCACCACGTGTATGCATGAATTGTGTATCTGCTGAAGTAAATGTACCTGGTGGAAAAGGTGGAAATGTTGTTCAATAAATGTTGGAGAAACGGTGCAAAACTAATCCACAGTCTGCCGGTCTTTTGCATGCGAATGAATATCACTTTGTGTAAACAGGGAGGATAATGCACATCTGCTTTGCATGGCTGTATGATGGGAGATAAAACTGTGTATTATTAAGCTTTTTTGCTTTCTTTTTTTTTTCTTTTTTTTTTTCCCAAAGTCTCCTTTGGATGTAATCCAGTTTACCATTTACATCCTGCATACAGAAGCGAGTACATTACAACCTGACAGGAGACAAACACAAGCTTCAGGCTCCAGCTCTTTATGTAAGCCTCATCTCAATATTCTCCCAAAACAGATTTTACAACAACAAAGAATTTTGGAATTTAAAATGTGTCATTACCCTTGCATACATAATGCAGCCCCCATTGTGTACTTGTCATGAGCTAAAATATTTCATCTTGTGTGCGACACTGGAGGGTTCAACTTACACAGTCAATTACTGTATGCAGCTTCATCATATATCTTGCATGCAAATGAGACTATAAATACACCTACTCATCTCTTAGATGCATCACCCTGGCGGGGTGTTGAGCACTGTAGGTCTCTCACTGTCTTGAAGCGCGTCTCAGTCTCATTCTCTGAGAGGTGCAAACTTAGTTCTCTGTCATGCAGCGTCAGACATTCCAGCAGCAGTAACTACACAAGTTTTAAAGTTGAGATAAAGAGGGCTTGACATTTCCACGCTGGTCAGCAAACTGTGTAACAGACAGAAAGGTAATATTTTAGGTCGAACCTGAATATTACATAACAAGTGCAGATTCTGCAACTTGCCTTTGCATGATCTCTAAGGAATGTATGGAGGAAAAACCACAGGATCAAAAGTAGGGATCTGAAATCTTCTGTTTTTCTATGTTTGGCATTTTTTAATTACAACATGAAAAAATGTATTATATTAAATGTGATTTTTAAAAGGTAACTTACCAATACCAAACTTTTGTGAATTCCACTAGATTTTCAGATTCCATTCAAAAGCATAGATGGTAGCACTAATACTCAGCTGAATTCCTGATAGTTTGGCGGTTTTTCTTTTTCTTAACAAATTATGTGGCCTCTGCTAACATTCTAGTCGCACAAGAGCACAGCTTGAATTAACTACTTTTGTAGTGTTGTATTGAATGTATTTGTGTTGGTTTGTTACCAAGTGATACAGTGTACGTTTCCTTTCAAGATCACTGAATCAATTGTTTCATGTTCATATTGGAGGTAAATCAGTTATGATGGATTTGTAGTCATATTGATAGTTATTTTAGCTAAGTAGGAGATATTGTATGTACTTATGAAGGTATAGCTGTAGCAAACGCATACACACACACACACACTTATTATATATGCTACAACAGACATCGAAATTCAGACACTGGTTTGAATTCAACTTTGATCAAGTATGTAATGGGTTAGGGTTAGATCAGATGACAATCGTGTGATCAATGGTTAGCAGTGATTGAACTTTTGAAATTAAATATCTAAATATAGCACGCGATATGTATGATTCATCTGCAAAGTCATCCACCATATAAGATTGTCATTTCTCCCACCTCTAATGTAGTGTACTGCCTTTTTTGCTTTGTAAACTGTAATGTACACAGAGTAGTAATCACACATACTTGTCCTCCCAGCAGACCTTAGCATTTTCAGATTCCTGGACATTCATCACATACTGCCGCTGCTCTGTGTAAATATCAAATATATGCTTTCACATAACTAATATTAAATATCCATGACTGCTCGGCATCCCAGCACCCCACTCGACTGTTTTACAGCACAACCCTCCATCCCTCCTCAACCCCACTCTTTTCTCGTGGGAGGTCGTGCAGTGAGACTGGTTGCAACTGTTAAGCGCCATGATAATGATTAAATGACTGGTGGTTTGAGCCGGGGTAACATTAATTCCTTTCAAGCTGATTTTTGCTCAAACACAGATGAATAATGTAGCAAAGCTCTACACACAAGCTGTGTCAACCATGCAGCGGAGCTAAAGATAGAGCCAACAACAGGTCAGGTTCACCTCCCCTGCACTGAGTCTACACAGTGTTGTAGAAAACACAGCAGGTTCAATGCAGAGGAGGTTCAAAAAGCCACAGCAGCATGTTTAATGGCTTGCCAGGCTGTCAGCCCTGTCACAAAACATAGATTATGCATATTTCGATGTAACACTGAAAGAATGTATGAAGCAGTGAAAGAGGTGATCTATATTATTAAATAAAGAAGAGCAGTTTAAATGGGGGAGACAATGTTTTAACTTGTGCGCTGGTGTGTCAAGAGAGGAACAAAAGGAATCTGAGCTCTGTGTCACCGACTGTTTGATCAGTAACTTTTCTAAAGTTTGCTTTAACACACATTTCTACCTCCTTCTAAACTCATTCTCTTCTATTCTCATCCAACTGTACACCTCGCATGTTTGCGCCACCGGGCTGAACTGGATGTTCGTGAGAATGCTTTCCTATTGTGCAAAACGTTATTCTTGCACAGGGCCAGCACTTTGATGTCATGTGAAGTTGTCTTTTACATCAGGCCCAATAGTGTAAGGTGACTTTAGCGAGCGATGCCTCTTTGAAGACATCGTTCATTAGCATTCAAAGGGACAAGCCCGGTCCACCCGCCCAGCGCTTGGATCAAAACACTGCCAACAGCAGGGCAGAGCGACGTGCTAAGCATTCTCTCTGACCTCCAGTCTTTGAGACACCTCATATGCAGCTTAGGTGTCAAGTGCAAATCCCTCCAGATAGATAACGTCATGCTATACTAAGCGTCATGTCATGTTGTTATGACAGGTCTATTGGCACAGAGAGATTGGATGTGATTTAGAAGGACAGTACACTTTGATGGTTCAGATCTAGGTTGTAATAATGGTAAAAAAAAAAGTGTGTAGGGAGGCTGAGCAGAAACCTGTGAAAGACAAGACAAAGAGAATGGAAACTCTCAGGACTTATGAATTTCCTCACTGCTAAAATATCCGCTTCTGCAAGTCTATCACTGACTACTAAGGGCTGTATGACTCACTATGTGAACTTTTCTCTCTTGCATTAAAGTTGAAGAGGCACTCAATTCAGTCAGTTCAGCACTCATGGTTGGTACTACTCAGTCTGGGAAAACAGTTGTACCATATCCTTGCTTCTGGACAAGCTTTGTCAAGTCTGACAAATTTACTCAAGTTTCATCACTCAGGTATTTAGGCTTGTAGACAGACTTTGAACAGGAAGTCTGCATTATAGATGTGGGTGTTGGCCAGGCCAGCTAATAGAAGGCACCACTCAATTGCATTATGGCAAGTGTAGATCCAATGTTTTCAGAGCTTGAACCACTATCAGATGGGTTGCTGTGAAATTTGTAACAGATATTTATCCCCCCCCCTTAATTGTAACATCGTAACTTTTAAATTTGTTATAACTTTTTGAAACCAGTTAACTTTTCAACTGGCTCCATCATCAGCTCAAAATATCATGGTGTCCAATACTTTGGTTCATGATCGAGTACTTTCAAAGGTAATGACATTCTGACTTTATAGCTGTGTCTGAATTCAGGGGCCGCTCCATTCGAAGGCTGCATTTCAAGACCAATTGCGTCCATTCCGACGGCTCTTTCAAATGCGGCTGATAAATTCCTTCTTTGTTTCCTTAATTTCTAACCTTTCCCAAGATTCATTGTGCGCCAGTGATGACTAACTTTTCAAAAAGAGATAAGTCACAAATAAAACAGCGGCCAAAGGATAAAAAGGAAATCCTACATATACCAAAACCGTCTCATTTCGCTTCAGCCTTCTTGGTCTATGCGATCTTAAGAGGCCACGGCTTCGAGCTGGGACACACTGTTAGCAAATGTTAGCATTCCAACACACTAAACTAAGATTGTGATACTGTAATCATTACATCTAATAAACATCAGCATGCATTGTCATTGTGAGCATAGTGGCACGTAGACGGTAGCATTTAGCTTAAAGCACCTCTGTGGCTAAGGCCGGATTCACGTCACATCATTTAAATTGTAATGGTGTGCAGCTGAGTGGAAAAACCAATCACGTCTGCCTCCAACTTGTAATTTTGAGTCAGAGATATTAGGAATTTCTAACACTGACTCCCTCTGACATTTTTCTTGTTCTTCCTGGTCTGCCGACGTTGTGTGAATGCAGCATAAGAGCAGCCTCACAGAGCCGCAAGTATGGGTAAGGGCGTCTTCTAGACTTTGAATAACACATTAGTGAGAAGCTACATCGTGAAGAAAGAAGAGGACAGAGGCTTTACATTGCAGACATATAGGGAACTTTTTAAAAATAAAAATAGGCAGCACTGCTGTTTGGAGTATGTTACAGTTAAAAAAGCAGGATCTTTTTTTTTTTTCCAGCAGATCAAACTAGTATGCAATGTAATCATCATCCACGAAAACAGTCTTTCAATTTGTTAGATGGGAGAATTCCAGCATACTGAAAATCCAACCCTCTAATTATTTATTTCTTTTTCGATACATGTTTTGGCTATGATGTCTTATGATAATTTTGTACTGCTTAGCAGACTTTATGGACACCAACATATGTTCATTTAATTGCTATGTACAGTCTGCTAGATCATTGAGCCTTTTTGTGTGTGTTTGTGCAAGTAAGAGGCCAACATGTTGTGCACATAAACTATCTGGCCGGAGATATTCCCAGAACATCAGGAGTAACATATGTTTGAAATATGTAAAGGCTTTTTTTAAAAAAAAAAAAAAAAAAACTTAATTTCCCCTGAAAGTAAAGAAGGTTTATATGTGGATCTGGAACGGTCCCTCGCTTCTTTTAAATGCATGTTTCTCTCAGTAACTAATATGCAAGAAGACTAAATGAAATCTAACGCCAGGGGAACCCAGCAGTCTGCTCACTATTTGTAGAAGTCCAGTTGTTGCTTTGGTTTGGGATCAGATGTGTTTTCTGTGGCTCAGATCAGATGACTAACAACACTGAAATTGACCATATGGAGCGACGGTGTGTGGGTTTGCTGTATGGGTGATGGTCTCTGATGATCTCATTTAGCAATCTAATGAATGTACTATAGACAGCTGTGTGCGTACACATCTGTGTTTGGTATTTTCCGGCATCTACAAGTGTCTCTGCGACTCTCATACCACTGTATTCTTGTGAATGAATCCTTAATGCTCAGGGCTGTTGGTTGTGCGATCCAGCTCATCAGTAACTCTGGACGCACAGAGTTTAAACACTCATTTAAACGATTTCTTGGCATCATCCACCCACCTATTTGATCCCTTAAAGAGTACATAAATGACAGGAAGGCCTTCTTGATTGATTGCTTCGATGCAACGTTCGAATAAAGTAACAACACGGCTCAATTTATTTGTGTTTAGGCGCTAAGGAGCTCAAGTCTTTGAGTTATCTGACATTGTGAGCACACACACTCTTCATTTTACATCAAGAAACAGCCAGGGCCTCAGGTATCATATGGAACCCCAAGGTGTTCAGGATGACATAAATTGTGTAAAATATATAAATGAGTCAATAATTTGTGAAATCATTTGATAATGTCATAGTGGCAGTTTCATGCCACTGATTTTCAGGTCTGATGACTTGAGTTGGTCTTGAGCACTGATGACTTAGAATGCAGTCAATGCTCGAGTTTGAGTCTGGCTCGGAAATTAAATTAGAATTGAAGATTTCGACTTTTTTTGTTAGTAGTGCATTTAATTGGCTATTGTGACAGGCAGTAAATAAACTCCCTTTGAGCTGCGTCATTTGTGTTTAATGTCTGCGTACGACAGCTCTTTGACTGTGCCGGACTAATGGGGATTCGATTCAGACTCGACTTGGACTCTTCTTTTGTGACTCGGACTTGGATCCAGACTCGAACACTGGGGACTTGAGACTCGACTTGAGGTTCTAGTGACTCGACTTCAACACTGCTGGAGTCCTATCGTATCATTTAAACCGTAATAACAAGCAGCTAAGTGGAAAGAACCGTTATCCAACTTGGCAATAAGAAGTACGCAAGTGCCGGCAAATCCAGTGTAGGTAACTCGATTTTGAAATTTTATTGGTATATCGTTTTGAACAAGCCCAGTATTTTTAACCCTCACACGTACAACTCTGCCGTAAAACAATCATCACTCAAAGTTATTACATGTCAAATGAAACCCCTCTAAAGTAGCCATTAATTAACATTATTTTTCTTTAGTCAAAAATTTGCTTGTAGTAGTATGACATTTTTTTGAAGAAATGCAGCTAATGCTTGTTTCATTCTATTTTATTTTGATAGTGGATATTGATTATGACATGGAATCTCCAGTAATGAATGAAAAGCAGTAGCACAAGAAGACTGACCGACACTAACAAGCCATGAACATATAGGAATCTTCCCTCCCACATTATCGGAACACAGCTTTAGTCACTGTGTCTCTGGAATTTATTTACAGCAGAAATCAGGATTACTTTGGTGTCGTTGGTGTCTTAGCAAACAGGAGTTAAGTGGTTGGATCTGGTAGCAGTTGTTGAGCCTGTTAAGGTGACAACACCACATGAAAATCAGAGAATGAAATAAAACATGACATTATGGAAAAAAAAAAGACATTAAATAAAAAAAACTTATGAAAAATGTAATAACAGTTGAATTATTTTACAACTAATTGTTTCATTTATGTATTTTCTGCTAATTTTATGTTTAATTTAATGTGCTTATTTCATAATTAATAATTTTATCATATTTACCACAGTATTGTGGTGTTTGGGGTGTATAATGAGAAGAGCCACAGGGCACAGTGTAAGTTTGTGCGTTACAACCTTAGGGTGGACATGTCAAGATTTACATATTCATCACCTTCCAAGGCTTCTCATCTCCATGTGTAACATCACGTTGGTCTGCATTAAAAAACATCTTGAACACAACCAGGAGGAGCTGAAAATTGAACCAGGAACACAGAGTCCACACACACTTTGAGAAAGCCTTTTTTCCCAACGTGCCACATTTCACTGTGTTACATCAACTGTAATGTAGAGCGACAGCAGTTGATGACCTACGCGACACGTATGCCAACAGCAGCGTCTCAATTATACAGCGTGAAATTGTAACTGTCTGAATTCTGGTTGAACTTTTGCAGCTTCATGCCTGTTTGCACTCGAACAATGTTAAGCTCACCACGAGGAAGTGTGGGCTACTCGGGCCGCTGTAGGTGTGTTACAGGGAGGGATGGAGAACGCTGCCTCGCAGGCTGTGGAATCTCATTAAGCGTATTCTGTTGCCAGAATCAAAGCAGAGGTGGACTTGGCAAACAGCTAGCCGCTACAACCAGGGAAGTCAGGAAATCTGTGTCGCTTAGTAACACCCCGCATTCCAGAAAGAGCTCTTCAATGGGATTCTGGGAGGATTTCCTGCAGAGGCAGGAATCACATGCCATGATGACAGGAAATCATGTCTTGAAAAGTGTTTTTTTTTTTTAAAACCAATTCATCTCATTCTAATGTATAAACTCCAAGTCCAAGTAATGGCTTTGGGGGACGGTGTGTACTCAGCCGTCTTAAAGGGTCAGTTCAACCTTTGCAAAACAAACAAGCAAAAATAATCTACGATGGGAAGAAAGAGACAATTTTATTTATATTTTGCTATTTAATTATTTTTTTGCTTGTTTTGCAAAGGCTGACGTGACCTTTTAAGACAGCTGAGTGCACACTGTCCCCCTTAGCAATACATCACTTGGAATTGGAGTTTTTAAATTAGAATTTAATGAAGATGTTTAAAAAGACAAGGAATTTGCTTCTGTCACAATGAGAAGCTTAATGCGATGGATATATTTGTCATTACTGATTGGTTTTGGGAAAATAACAACTATGACCAAAGAGAAAACTAAAACCAACACGATTGAATCATGAAGTGGAAACCCACTCATTGTCAGGCTCGTGGTTATGTGGCCATGCAGATAGCTTTGCCTTTCTTTTGAATCTCAGTGATTTCCATCTCGGCCACAAATAAACAGATGTGTGGCACCTCCCTTGTTTGTGGCGCTCCAAGCGATGAACAGTGATAAACTCAATAGCGATGTGGAACGATGTCCCAGTCTGTCTGCATGAACCATGACTTCGCTGTGAAGAGTTTTAATTGGCAAGGATGGGGACCCATCTTAAATGGAGAGCAGGTAGCGTTATGAAACAGCAGGTATGACACTGAATTATTATCAGCAGGTAATTAAACAGCAGCCGGTTACTGGAGATGCTGCGGTAATGGTGAGAGTTCATTTAATCTTTTTTTTTTTTTTTTTTTTTTTTAAGGAGACAGTCCAGGCGCCTCATTTACAAAACAGTGTGTAGGATCCATAGTATAAGAGTATGTGTCGCACAAAAGCCAAAATGTCTCCTCAACTGTCAGGAACGTGGAAGATTTGAGTCTTATATCTCCTACAATTGGGAAGTGCTTATAGAGTAGTTATGGCTCACTAGCACAATCACAAATAACACTGCTGGATTGAATGTTATAAAGTGGATCTTTAAGTCGTGATATTATTTTTTTTTTTAAATAATCCTAACTTGTGCGTGGGGAAGTGGCGTCTGCTTTTTTATTATTATGCTAGACCGCTGATGTGTGCTTATTATGCAGTATCACACAGACACCATTTAATTTGCCATCTCTTGTCCATCGCCATGAGACCGCAGCTTCTTCTCTTTGAGCCAGTGAGATTTTGTGTCATTTAGTGTTCTACCCCGACCGTGTGATTTGGCAAAGACAAACGTCTGGCAGATGCAGAGCTTAAGAAGAAAGATATATTGTTCTGTAAAGAGAGCACTAATTGCATTGAGACTTCCAAATTGCTTCTGTTTATTCACCTCGGTCGCCACAGCCTGTAGCTAGAACACACCGTTTTTCTGTTTTTTTTTTTTACCAAAATAAACATTATGAAACCTTGTTGTGTCTACCTTTCTCTCCGTGTGTGCTTTTATCTTCTCCCACAAGGATGAGAAGCAGCAGTGAGTTCTGGGAGGACATGTGCTCTGACATGGTTGCAGAATTTTAATGAGGAGATGTATTAATGCAGCATTATTAGACACCAGCTATTCCCTTCTAACTTAAAACTGAAAAAAAACAAAAACAAAAAACAGATTCTGCCACAGAACGACTTTGAAAACTGGTCTGAAAACATCATGGATTTGAATCTGTCTCTGTCTGACTCCGATTGTCCTTATCTGTAGCTTTCCCTCCAAATACACTCACTCATCCCCTAATTCAACAGACTGAAATCAAAGACTGAGAGGGGTGTCATTCTGAACTGAGAGCCAAAACTCTGTTTTTTCTAAACTATAGTTTAAATGTTTAATGTTTTAATTCCACTGTGGTCATGGCCGACCATGTGCTTGTACCAGATACAACTCAGGACAAGCCAAATCAAAAAACTGATTTTAAATGTCACATCTTTCTGTATTTAATTACAAAGACAGAAAATAAACACAACACTCATGATAGAAATGATAGAACTTTCCAATTAAGTTTTGTTAATTTTCTTTCATTAACTTCACTCCTCTGCCCCCCCCCCCCCCCCCCCC
>NW_019524905.1:682547-684177 GCF_002814215.2 Seriola lalandi dorsalis | reverse complement strand
CCCCACCCCCCTTCTTTAGGTGACCTGAGAGACCCAACAGAGACAAATGTGACTATACTACCAAGAGCAGGTGTCGTACGAATCAGACCTTCTTGCCATGAATCGATATGTTTTTGGGTACCTGACCTGACCGAGCAGCTGATCCTATTACTGTGAGTACCATATGTCTGAAAAGAGAATAGATGCCATATTCACGCTGACATCCATTCATGTGCATCCTCATGTAATGATCCCCCGACATCGTGCACCGTATGTGCTTTTCTAAATCATCCTCCTGGTGACAAAATGGTATTGAGGTACAGATGCCATCGTCCGAACCACGTTTTCCCATCTGACTGGCACCTTCCTGTTACTGTTGTGTCATTTACACTTGTTTCAGAATGTTTACTTGTAACTGTTTGTTTCATTTATGAATGAAACACATTGTATTTTTCATCACATCTTGTTTTTAAAAGCTTAAAACAGAGGGAGAACACAGGGATTTTGTTAGCTTATCCATTAGCATTATGATGACAGAACTCTGATCCAACAGGCAGTTTATATGCACTTAAAGGGACAGTTTGGGGGTTGTTTTTATGTGGGGTTGTGTGAGGTACTTATGCGTAGTTGGTACATTACCTGCATTAGATCTTGAGCAGCGCGCTCCCATTTTGGAGATCCGAGCGGGAGCACCCTGTGCGTGGCAGAGCGATGTGTTGCTGTGCATGGGGCGCTTTCAACCGCTGAACTTCCGTATTCCTACATCCAAGTGCACCTACACAGCGCACTGTATTTCACGCCGCTTTCTGATTTACTCGGCTGACCTGCGGCTGCGGCGTAATACAAAGGAAAGTGCTGTTTTCACGGGAAGATAAACCGCTGAAAATCTTCTATTTGAAATGTACATTTAAACGGACATGGAATTGTTTCGATGTGTGTTTTTTAAAAGTGTCTGAAACACGTTTTTCTTCTGGTGGCCCTGAGCGCAGCAACACTTAGCTCTGCTAGTCTGGTCGTATCTCCTGCCTGGGAACGCACTGCTCAGGACTATGCATGACAACCCCACGGCAAAAAACCCAAACTGTCTCTTTAAAGTGATGTATTAGAAGACAATGTATTAGATATAATATGCACATGGATATACACTGATCAGCCACATCAATAAAGCCCAGGCCCCCAACCCAGCCAGCCCTCAGGCTTCCATTGCACCCCGACCAATGTCTGTCCCAGGCAGCTGGTGGCCCCACAGGGAGGTGGCTCCATTTAATTTCTTCAGCCCCATGAGCTAAGACCCGTTACCCTTATTCTTGCCGGTGAGCTCCCCTTCCAGATCTGGCTCCAGGGGGGGTGCCCCGGTTTCCCCCGAAAAGCGCCTTTCGTCATGTGGGTTTTGAATCACTCTTAGCCTGGCCTCTCCCCTGGAACCAATTTGCCATGGGAGACTCCATCAGTGGCTAATGCCACCGACAACACAGCTCCCAGGATCACTGAGACACAGGAACCCCTCCAACACGATACGGTGGCGATTCATTGCGGGCACCTTCCATTGGATCTCTTCCAGGCACGAACAACTGGTAGGTGGCCCTCGGGGTAGAGCCAGAACACGCTGGAGAGATTATACATGTCATCTGGCCTGGGAGCATTTCAGGAT
>NW_019524905.1:661099-682527 GCF_002814215.2 Seriola lalandi dorsalis | reverse complement strand
GAAGATAAACCGCTGAAAATCTTCTATTTGAAATGTACATTTAAACGGACATGGAATTGTTTCGATGTGTGTTTTTTAAAAGTGTCTGAAACACGTTTTTCTTCTGGTGGCCCTGAGCGCAGCAACACTTAGCTCTGCTAGTCTGGTCGTATCTCCTGCCTGGGAACGCACTGCTCAGGACTATGCATGACAACCCCACGGCAAAAAACCCAAACTGTCTTTAAAGTGATGTATTAGAAGACAATGTATTATTGCCATGGGAGACTCCATCAGTGGCTAATGCCACCGACAACACAGCTCCCAGGATCACTGAGACACAGGAACCCCTCCAACACGATACGGTGGCGATTCATTGCGGGCACCTTCCATTGGATCTCTTCCAGGCACGAACAACTGGTAGGTGGCCCTCGGGGTAGAGCCAGAACACGCTGGAGAGATTATACATGTCATCTGGCCTGGGAGCATTTCAGGATTCCCCAGGAGGAGCCGGAGAGGGACGTCTGGAATACTTTTGCTTGACCCCATCCTCGGATAAGCATTAAAAAAAAAACAAAAAAAACAAAAAAAAAACTGATGAATGGTTTTAATGTTGTGGCTGATTGATGTGTTTCTCTGACTTGGAAAATAATTGACTACAATATAGTTTTTAAATCACACCACTGACAGTTCAGAATCAACTCTTTCAAAACAGACTACGGATATACACCGATCAGACCTTAACAGCGACGTTAAAACCTGTTACCTGTTTTATTTGTTAATATATTTCTGATGTACAGGTATTTATGGAAATTTCGGGAAAGTCAGACCGTCTATTTTTGGTTGGCTAAGAAAATTGCATCGACGCATCTCTAGTATGGATGAATTTTGTCTTCATACTTTGCAATAAGAGAAAAGCTTTTTATCCCGCTGAGACAAAACATGTAAAACTCTCTTTTCTCAAAAATGTGACATTCCTCACCTAATCCTCTAAAAACCACAGCATCACATATCTTCTGCGAGCATGTGTGCTGCTTACCCCGCAATGATTGGATGATATAAATCACTTCAGCGGGAAAAACACTCAGCAAAACCTAGAGCGTTCCGATTTACAGAGTTGGATTAGAGTCTTAAGCCATCTCCCCAAACTCTCTGCCTCTCTCGTTCTATCACTCTCTCTCTCTCTCTCTCTCTCTCTCTCTCTCTCTCTCTCTCTCTGTGTGAGAAAATTGGCATCATTTACTGCTGCCACCGCAGAGCTCATTGTCCCCCATTATCCCAGGGACAAAGCTGCCATGACATTGAGTTAATCCGTGCTTGTTTCAATTTTGCTTTTGGGGGAAGAAAACAGATAAGGAGTTCAGGTAAAGCGATGGTGAGGAGGCACCATACTGGAGGCAACACGGGCCACGATGATTGGGACGGTTGAGAGAGAGATCAAATGCAATCTGCCAGACAAATTGGGTTGATTTCCTCAGAGAGGTCATGGATGTGTTGCGTGTGCCTGTGAGGCTCTTGTCTCTCTGGGGCGGGTGGAACGCTTTACTAAAAAATTAGAAATTTGCTTCCAAAAAAATTTCAGACACACGTTCTGTACGAAGAAAACTCTGCTTTGACTAAAAGTGAACGTTGGATAAATCTAGGGCAAGGAAACTGGTGTATGCAGAGACTTTCTCCCTCATCAACAACACCTTCATATTCATCACCACCACGAGCTCGAGAGAAAAACACGTTCCTGGAAGGAGAACTGTCTGTAAACAATTCGTCCTCTCTTGTCCTGTTCTCCGACTGAAAAGTGAAATGTCATCTGTAAAGCCGACTGTCTTAGATAAAGCTCTTTCCAGGAGTCTAATTATAGAAAGTCCAAGTCCTACACTGCATTGTGGACCTAGGCTAAGCTTACTTAATTACATCCACAGAGTATAGCTAAGAGAACAGAATTAGCTGGAAGAGATGGAGAGACAGAAAGTTGATCCAAATATGTCTGCCAAGTAATGCCACTTTTCCAGTCTTCCAATAAGATGGTGTACCGTGTGCAGTTCAGGTTTTGGTGTTTAAAAGGTCGTGGTTACTTGCTGGTTTTTCTTAAACTTTGCAACATAGTGTTATTTTCTCTGTTATTTTTCATCTGGTAGAAAGAATGTGTATGTGTCCTGAGGTTCTGGAGGAGCTCTATCAAGTCTGACAAAATTACTCAAGTGACATCACAGATGTCTTCAGATGTATTGTGGGAAATGTAGGATTTTGGAGCTTAATCCATACTTGGGACTAAAGGTTAAGAAATACTGGCCCCTGGAATATCTCTCTCATAACTTTACAAACGTGGAAACCTGTTCATTTCATATGACATAAGACAAAAAGACATCGGGATGAAAGTATATAATCTCAGTGTCCACTTTGTGCAGTCTAATACGATACAATACAGCTGTTGGGACTGGATTATATACAGAGGTGTTCCTAATATTCTGCCCCCTAATGTACAGTATGTAAGAAATAGAAACACCTCTCAATATGATACGGTTCATTTCAACATTACCTTCAACTATGACGTAACTAATAAACATATAATTGAATCTACACTTTTTCCACAGTGTAAACAGAACCTGACCATTATGAGCTTCATAAAGAGAGATGGGCCCATTGTATTGGCTTCAATTACATTGTACAGGTGCGGCTAAGTGAAGTGGCCATTGAGTGTATGCCATCACTAGAATTTAAGCATGTCCAATCAACAATCTTTTTACATTCAGATTGCTGGGGAGTGAATACGCTCCTCAACTCCATTAAAAAATAAAAAAAAAAAAATCACTGAGGACAGCTACCAATGAAACACTGCCTTTAAGGCCCAGCACTAAAACTGAAACATGTTGTGGTGATCAGTTCATTTCAGTGTTGTGGCTGCTGCTGGAGCCACTGAAATCCATACTAACCTTTTAATGGTAAGCATTGGTCCCATTATCATGACTCATCTACATGTATTATAGACACAGCAAGTACACAACAGTAAGAACTCATTGAACTCATTCATTTCACATCAGAAAGACTTCAAGTCAGGTCTGATGTTCTGATGTGGTCTGAAAATAAAAGCTAGTACACTTATCCTCTATATTAGCGGTTCTCAAACTTTTTCACGTTAAGAACCCTTAAACTGACACAAATTAGACCACGGACCCCCATTTGATTAGATTTTGTCCCAGGGTCCCTCATCTAATAAGATTTTTGCATTTAGATGTTTTATTACAGAAGGTGTTTGAAACCCATGCATAAAACAGTCATACATTCTGTCATTGTGTTGCTAATGGATGGAATTATGGTGAAAATAAATAATTTCCCTTGTTGGTGGGAAACCCCAAGGAACCTCCTCAAGGACCCCTGGACTCCACATTGAGAACCAATGCTCTATATAGTGCCCTCAACAAGTCCACGATAGGGTGAAAAACATATTTAGTGTCTGAAATCTCAGTCTTCTAATAACTACTAAACTATGGGGTGTCCATTAATTGAGAGCACAAAGGAGTGATGACTGTGACTTGACTAGCACTAGTATGTTCCAGGTTAGCTGGTAGCACGCCAGCAACAGCAGCTCACCCACTAAGCCTTTACTGAGAGAGAACGTATGACCTTCGCTGTGCTACTTTCCGCTGTGACCTGGAACCATTTATAAGATATATTGGCAGAAATGTAGCACTTGATGTCAGGACCTTGGCCGGCCTCAAATTTGATTCAGAGATTGGCAGCTGTGAAAGATCAGTATCACCACTGCATGGAGGAGAATTCACGACATGATGCAGAGATGGCACTCAAAGCAATTAACAAGACCTAACAAACAAGACAAATATATCACCATTATTGGTCCTTAATACAGAAGTCTGTCTCAAAAAAATATATATATCTGTACCCATCTGTCCCTTCTGCTATTATGGGAACAGTGAAGTAGTAAAATGCCTCTTGATAGTATATTATTGGCAAATTAAGCAATTAACTAGAAATAGATTCATGAAGCGCTCTAAGGTCACACAATGTTTTTGCTGAAAAATGAATCTGGAACGTTTGCAGTGTGGAGAAGACGATTCCCATTTGTTGAAGCCGGGAATTGCTTCCCTCCCCCCGTCCCATCTCAGCGGGATATCAAAAAGATGATAGCGAGTTAATATCAGCGTGCGATCTATTGATTGCACTTGTCAGCGTTTACAATCTGGGCTCATCTATTGGTCTGCAGTCCCTCTCTCTCATTAGAGTTTTCCTGGAAGCCGAGGTGAGCCCGTCCTCTGCCTGACAAACCGCTTCGCCCTCATCCATCCAGCTCCTCGCCGTTACCAGCCTCACCAACCCCTCTTACAGCTGCGCACAAGAGCACTATCATGGTTCACTAATGCTCCTCATTAAGCCGGGCCCCCAAGGCTCTCGTTACTGTACATCTATTCCCACATGCCTTGTACCAGACTCATGGCTTTCATCTTTGGCGGCATGTGCAGATGTCATGAATTTGCCATGTGCAATATAGTATGTGTGTCAGGATTTTGATGTCTCTGTCAGCTGCAGGACCAGATAACATGGGAGAAGGCAGCTGCTCTCGCTCCAGCTTGGTGGAGTGGAAATATCACAAATTGCACTCGTGCTGCTTGTTATAGACTCTCCTCTATCAGTGTTACCTTTTTTTTTTTGTGTGTGTGTGTAAAGCTGACCGTTATCACATTTCCCCTACACTGGGGATGGCATGTTTTTCTTTTGGACTCGCGTTAATATCTTTGTTAGCTTTTCAGGATCAATATGAGGTGCAGAAATAGTTATGACATGATTTATGCGTGCTGTGTTTGACACTCCAGGTTGAGCCTCGTGGTCACATCCATCTCTGCATTTATTGCTGTTATTCTTTATGTTTTGTCTTATTGCAGTGTTCCTATACCAAACTCTCTCTGAGAGCGGAAAGACAAATATGCTTTTAACAGCCTGAAAAAGTGAGTTTTCTTCACAGCGGATAATTCTGTCCACTCCTCAGCTTGTGTAAAGGTTGTGGCAGAGCGGCAAATGCTCAGGGGATCTATATTAACTCCGCTTTGAAGTTATTCATGCAGCCCGTGAGCTCTTTGGATTTCCTTATTAAAAGCCTCTCTGATTCATCTTGGAAACAACTGAGACCAATTGGAAGGTGCGTCGTCTGGGGCTAACCTGCAACTGAAAATCTCACAGACGCAGGCACGCCCATCCAGGCGGATAACCTCCCCTGACAAATGGTGCTAAAGCTCCGCTGACAGGGAGCGTGAGATTGGTTTGAAGGATACAAATCATCTGCTGTGAGACTGAATCACAAAGTTGAGCAGCTTTGGCTCTCTATCAGAAATATGCTCTGAGTGATGGGGTGTTCTATTTATATGTGACTTGAGGTTAGGAGGGTAGTTTTATTTTCCAAGAGGGGGAGGGAAATGGGTGTGTAATACTGTACCAGCGAGAGGGGTTTAATGTGTCTGACAACATATTAAAGTGAAGAACCATGGGTGGCCTAGGTGATAACAGCTACACATTACTCATAAAATCTCATCTTTGTTGTATGGAAACCTTGTAACTCCAACTTTAGTTTTTAATGCCTCCTTGCCGGCGACAGCCAGAGCCGGAGGCGCATTGTTTTCGGGTTGTCCGTCCATCTGTACGTACATCCGTCTCATTCTCGTGGACGCAATATCTCAGTAACGCCTTGATGGAGCATCTCCAAATCTGGCACAAACATTCACAACGACTCAAGGATGAACTGATTAGATGTTGGTGGTCAAAGGTCAGAGGTTAAGGTCTCTGTGACCACACAAAACACGGTTTTGTGAATGTAATATCCCAGTAACACCTTGAGGTATATTCCACAAATTTGGTATAAACGTTCACTTTAACTCAAAGTTCAAGGTCAATCAATCTCATGTTCTTGTGAATGCGATATATCAGGATCGCACACAGGGGTATTTCATTACAAATGTCACACTGTGACCTCACAAAGCACATTCTCCGGCATAACTCACAAATTAATTCAGTAATTATGGCACAATTTAACTCTAATGTTTATAAGGATAAAATTAAGTGATAATATTTTATATCCGAAAGGTCAAAGGTCAACTTCACTTTGACATCATAATGTTCTGCAAAAACACTTCTGGCCTTTATTCAAATGCTGTAGCTTATAGCTGGTTGACGAAGGCAGACAACCACGAGGAGGTGATTCCAGTTTTAAAACATGTTCCTATACCAACCTATCATCCAGCCTGAGAGAGAAATTGTACCCCTAATATTTTTGTCCGTGCCTGCAGTATAGTCATAGCCTGAGGGCAAGATGATGTGGGTGCTAGTGTTGCGGATGGAACAGCTTTTCACATCAACAGTGTTTCCTGTGGGGTAGACGGCTGCAGAACACAACATTTTGGTTGTACTAGTTCAATTTGTGATTAGAATTAGAAAAGTAGCTAAATGTAACTGTAAATGTACGTGACATCACTCCTCATTTACTACATAGTGCATTACATTTGCACTTCATCATTTTTGTCCACCATATAGTGCCCTCAAAATCATGACACGTACATTGCAATCCCATAATGCAATGTGCTGCATGTTATGAATGCAATTACAGTTGTGTGACTCAACAGCTGTTGATTATTACCCAAAATGTGGATGATCAGTAAGTGTCTGAAACCTCAGTTTACTGCTCACAGTTGGACTACAGAGTGTCCATTATGTAGAAAGTAGTGAATGATTGAACGAGGCAGTGATTTCAGACACAGCCTAATGTTGCCATCAGGCTGAAATTCACTTCCCGTTCATTTCTGTGTGGAATGGGGCGAGACGCATTCGCTTGTGGTCGTGATTTGGCTCGCCTCCTTCGCTTTGTGCAGTTCAATATAATTGAACTTTGACACAGAAAATCATGAGGTTTTCCAGCCATTGTTGAGAATAGGTGGGGCCGACGTCTCATTCAGGAAATATTGTTTGTTCATATTCTTGTTTTATAACTGCATGGCAAAATAATACGTCTGGCTGTATTGTATTTAATTTGAAGTCCTCCATATTGTAAGAACCTGAGCTGAAATCAAATATGCCCGTCAGTACCAGCTGACGTCACTCAGCTGGTAATGAGTGTTTGTAGCGCAAACTGTTGCATCACAATCCTCTGACATTTTAACCACACCTTTTCTCCTTTTGTACTAATCCTTGAATGTGACAAGAAATAAAAACATATACTGACAAAGTGACATGCATGTCCTCTGGTGCTGGCAAGGTTTCCATTATCACTGCCCTATAAATGTCATATCTTGAGCTGTTTTTGATGAAAGAAATTTTTTCTTATTATTTTGCCCAAACAGTGTTTGACAGCATAACCCCAAATATCTTAGGTCTTCAGGTTCCTAATGAATCTGAATTGTTTTGATCTCACCTCACTCTTTTTTATGATTTATATATGGGATGATTTGTACTATAACTTAAGACATAACAATATTAGATAATCCTGTGCTTCATTGACCTTGTATTCCACTGACATGTTACCCAGTCAGATTTACTACATTAAATACGGTTCACTTTTGACAGCCCCTAACAGAGAAGGAAAGGACCATATTCAGCAGGACTTGGCTGTACAACACATTTAACCTATAACCTGTATGACTGAATTAAAAGCAAAACGAGGCAATGTTACGTTTATAAAATATTTTACAGCCAAACTCCCTGTGCTTTCTATAATGACATGCAGAGTAGAATCTTGAAGTTGATGGCAATAGGAGACAGATGTGCTCCCTCAGAAACGCTCCATTCAGAAATTAAGACATTAAATATTCATGCTGCTTATTTTTAAGCTTAATTCATTTAGTCATTTTCCCAGCGTGTACCCACTACAAAACACCGTTAGTATGAAGTGCCCAGTTGTCAGTAAGAATAGATCTCGCAATGCCTCCATAATGAAAAGTAAAGACAGTAATTCTAAAAAATAAATCAAATAAAAACTTAAAGATCTCATTAGTTTAGTTACAATCACAGAATAATACAATAATTGTCTCTAAGCATCTAACTGTGTCCTCGTGTAGATGCTGAAATTTCCCTTGTGGTTGTTTTTACATTGCACACGTTAAATGGCAGCTGAAAAAGACTACGACACAAATATCTGAACCAATGCTCTCACATATTCACGGAATAAACATGTGGGCACACTACGGTGTAATTATGGTGACAGAATCTGCTCAAAGCGACAAAAGCATGAGTGACAGGCTAAAGACTTTGTTGTGAAAGGGATTTTTGTTTTTGCCATACAGTTTACTTTAAAAGCAACTACACTTCCTGTTGTCCTTTAAGAAATCCTTCTTGTATTTCTTTCCTTCTGTCTTCTTTCCTTTTTGTACCTTTTAGCTGGCCTCGTCATTCATATAGCAGACGAATCATGACATTTTGAAAAAGCAAGAGGATATAATTGTTATTGATGTTCCATGTTCAGTGTGTGCCCTCTTTCAGGCACGTCACACCTGTAGCCTGTTGTCTTGATTGCACCTCTTCCTCTGTGGGCGTGGCAGATGTGTGACCCAGTCACTCATTGCTGCTCTGTCTTGATTCTTGTAATGGTAGATTTTTTTTTTTTCCACAGCGCTACAAGTTGCAATCTATTCTACCAGATGTCTGTGCTTGTGCGTAATTAGTACACCAGTGCACTGCACTGCTGGATGACGTTGGACTGCGCTGTTGCCAGAGTTGAGTCAGGTTCCACTGCAGCTGAATCAACGCAGTGGTGCCTGTGAATGAGAACCGTGTGTTCATTGTACATAGAGTCATTGTTAGTCTCAATGTCGCCTCATTGGTTTATTATAGTCACACCACACTTCTAAAGTTATGCCTTGGATAATATGGTGTATAGATTTAAAAAAATATATATATATTTCTGATATTAAGAGCATTTGTCCTTTACTTAATGTCTTGTCTAACATTTTTTATTATATTATTTATGATAAATTTGCCCTTATTTACTTTATTTTCTATTTTTTAACCTTAATAAATATATATTATAATATTAAAAAGGGTTTGTTGCTGCATCATATTCTAATCTCATAAATAAATATTCCAGCAGTAAGGGGGAATTTGTTCGCCTGTCTAAACTGCTATACAGCAGGACTCTTTACATCCTCTCTTCAAGCTCTCATGGTTGGTGATCCTTTATTGGAGAGGGCACTTGTCAATACAAATCTAAATGCATATACAGTTGATGGTTTTTTTTTCTAGAGCTCTGGATCCTTGTTGGCTTATCTTTCAACAGGAGGGGGATAAATGTAAGAGGCACTTGAAGACAGGGGAACAGAGTACTTAGATGCAGTGATGACAATATGCAGTTGTATATTGATCTTAGGAGAAACATTACACTGACAGTAGCTGCTGTTCTCCCAAATGAATAAATCAGTTTGTGGCATAGGCCACTTCTGCCTCAGGGGTGTTTTCCCCCTTCAAATTCTCAGTCCTACCTTGTGTTCTATCTCTTGCTTTTTTTTTTTTAGTTTAAGGTTTATATTACATTTCATTTTCACATCAAGACATTTTTATTGTTTATTACTATTTACTCAGTGTCTGAAAGCTACTGTGTACAAAAGTAACATTACCTGAGGGTAGAAACATAGGCAAGGGATGAACAGTAGCCAAAACCACCATCGGACATTATTTAAACTTTGCCTGGTTCACCACTGGCCCACACATCCACCAGATGGCCGGTCCGCCTGGTGTCATCCAAACTGGAGTAAACATACTTTTGCACTCCTCCATACTTAGATGGCAGCAGTGACATAGTTTGTAATTCTAAGCAGTTCCAATGGACTTCTTAGCCCTTTTCTAAAGCTGTAATAGGTGGAGGATGGAGGCTGTAGATTTAACACCCAACATAAGGGAGTCCTTCTGAAAAATTAACATTGTTACGTCTATAATTTGTCACCCAATCCATTTAATCCACTGAGAGGCTTTTGTTTTTCCCCTTGCAGCTACAAATTTTGTTTAAAAGAAGCAACTCAAGCGTTATCAGCTAAAGAACAGCTTAACATCCCATTGTAGCTTGATTTAAACCGGGGTTTTGTGGAATGGTAGCTTGCAATTTTGACATCTTTGTCTGGCAATAAGGATTTTTTATTTTTTTTAATTATTATTAGCAATTTTCTTTTATCAGCGCACACATTTATCTCAGTTTAGTCATCATTGCCGCCTCTGTAAACAGTTGTACAATGTGGCTCTCAAGGGAGTTTTTCAGAGTCAGACAAAATGACCCTGGTGATGTCATCAGGGTTATTTCAGCTTGGACTTGAAGACTATAAACGTGTATTCTTAATGAAAAGCCTGTATTACAAACTGAAGGTCTAGAGTTGGAAAGATTGTGGTTGTTTACCAGACAGTGGGGTTTGACAAAAGACACTGAGTTGCATTATGGGAAGTTTAGGATCCAGTGTCTTTGGAGCTTGAGCCCTACTAGATGGATAGATAGATCATTCCTCAGCCTCTGCTTCCTTGAATTAATTGTTTCTCATATATGCAAGTAGCATGGCTCTAGGGATTGAAATGTTGGTCAGTCAGTCCATTGACTGAAGTCCACAGACTGAAATATCTGAATAACTATCGTATGGATTGCCATGGAAACTTCTACATACTCATGATCTTCGGGGGATGAATCCTACTGATTTTAGTGATCTCATGAATTTTTATCTAGTGCAACCAGCAGGCCAACATTTTTACTTGTCCTGTAAAATATCTCAACATCTGCTAAATATCATTAAACAAACTTGCATAGATATTCATGGTCCCACAGGATTTATCATGTATTTTTATTCTTTATATTTATAAGATAAGGTTGTGCATGTGAATTTAGCTGTGTATACCAGGGACAATAAAGAAGTTGTGACTGAAATACCACTTTTGGAAGCCTAAATGACAACAGGTATAAAACCATATGACAAGTAAAATTGATGAAATGTTTTGAAACTGTATTATGGAGTAGGTAAAATCATTATACACTACATCATGATACATCAGTGAGTGAGAGTAGCGAAACAGAATAAAATATGTCAGATTATTGCTTCAAGGATTCACTACATCCACTTCTGTTTAAAAAAGACAGCCAAATGCAATGCAGTACACATCCCCAATCTACCTTGTAATTTCCTTCTGTGTGTTATCTATAGCTCCCAGCATAACAACAACAACAACCGTGTGTGTGTGTGTGTGTGTGTGTGTGTGTCCTAGCCTTCGAGCTCTTTAAACTGCACTGGCAGGATATAAGTGGCCTCAGATACAGAGGGAAACCACACGGACTGCGTAATGACAATGTCTGTGAATTCGATAAACCCTTTTCTCACGGGCTCTCGAACCACCCTTGCGGAAAATGTGATTACACTTCTCTACAGGAGGTGCAATGTGGGACGTTGTTGCAACTTGGCTTGTCATTGAGACCCCAGTTTGTCTGTTGCCTCATGCCCACTAACAACTTTGACACGCATGTAATGTCCGAGGAGGCCTGTGGAGGAGGCGTTTGTGTGCAGTTCCTCCTTCTGCTTTTGAAGCCGAGCGTGAGCCAGTTGCTAATGACTTGATGATGCATAATATGGGTGACAGCATGTATTGTAGCTTCTTTGCTGTAAACTGACTATTAAGTTGAAGGGAATTGAAATACCGAGTGAATAAAACACAGACATAGTGCGGTCACGACGTGGACGGGTTTCAGTTTGAGCCAGAATGCAAAATGCCTGCCAGCTGCCAGAGGCTGTTGTTTACAGCCTCATGACTGATACATATTTTACTGAAACAGAAAAACAACTGAATTACTCTCTTACAATGCACCACAGCAGTGGTATAAGTGATCAGGCCAGTGGAGAAGGCTGCGCAGCCCGCTGTGGTTCAGTATGGCAGTCATCTCCCTCACATACACACAAAAAAAAAAAAAAAAAAAACTGGCTGAAAGCTGCGAGAAAAGCAGGAAAAATGCTTCAAATAGTCACGCATCTAGCAGCAGTAACACCTCTTCCTAACGTACAGCGAGTGAGCGAGCTGTAGCAGATGGAGCAAGAAAATTTGTGCAAATATACTACGAATAATGTAGTGCAATGAGGGGATGCGAGAGGAGCAAATGAGATGGTTGATTTTGTGCTGTGATTTCTTCTCTGAAAATGAGTAAGATTTGATCATTTTCTCAGCTAGAATGATTATTTTTTGTGATTTGTGCACTGTTATACTTTATATAGGTGATGATGTGATGATCTTAAATCGTGGACGAGCTTACTTTGGCGTGTGATCTACTTTTCAGATGAATCGTACGGATCAAACGTGCAATATTTAGATATTTAATTTTCAAAGTTCAGTCGCTGCTAACCAGCCCACTGTTAAACCGTTAAGCAGTTAACCCGCTAACTGCAGCTGGCGACAGCACCCATTGTGGTGCGCTGCAGCCTCGGCGAGCTTGGCGTAGTGGCGCATGTACAAGTTCTCCACCTGAGCAGAGCAAGAACCACCGTCACCAGCTGTAGTCCCAAGACAGTGGACTTGCAGTCCGCGGGATGAGCGATCTGCTGCTGGCAGGGAAATCCAAAGCAGGGGGAAAAAATAGCAGCGAGCAGACAACCATATGAAAGACACGTCAAAGCGTCGGAACAATAGGAATCACAACTTCCAGCCTGACGGGCTTTGTGTCCAGGCAACCATCGCACAGCTGGTCAACTAAAGTGACCAGCTGTGCTCATCAGATTTAGAGTTCAACTAAATCTGATGAATTTGTGAACTCGTGATTCAGGTCATGGATTGTGATTCTGCTCAAAAAGATTGTCATATGATCTTTTGTCCAGATCGCCCACCCCTAACTGCAATAAAGACTGATATTGATTAATAACTGTTACTGTCAGAATAGTGGCGTTGTCTTTCAATCTGGCAAAACATATTTGTTTTCATACCAAAATAGACATGACTTCCTCTCACTTCCATCACATTTGCTTAAAACCTAGGGTCAATGTTAAAAATGTCAAAATATAGTTTTTGCTGTTAAATTATATTCACCGAACAGGCTTTTCTAAAAAGGTTGATCCCTGCAACAGCAGTGTCCTTGAACATGACGGTTGATCCCTGCCGTCTCGTACGCTGTACACCGTGTCAAATTAAAACCAAACAGGAAGTATGACACAGGAAACAATACCCCAAACTGATCTCAGTTAACCCAGAAAACCTTGCTGTTTTTTTGCCTGAGCTAGCAGGCTATTAATTCTGACTATTCTGACTAAGCTTGATCAGAGTATGTTGTACAGAAACCAGATCGTAGAATGGTTAGCAATGGTCTGACAATCCCAAACAGTCAGAAGCAGTTTCCACAGTGTAAGTCTGTGGACTAACTGGATTTGATCTGATCTGCAACAACTGGATGTCCCCCGGAAAAGATCCCAGTTGTTTTAAGTCATTTACCCACATGAACATTGAAACAGCTTCCTCCTATTCATTCTGGCCATTTAAAGATCATTTCCTAATGTAAGTTATGGGGGCCGAAATCTAAAGTCCTCATTTTGTGTAGAATTAATTTGAAAGTTTATCTGAACTAAACTGAGTTTTCTGCAGCCTGGACTTGTCCTATCAAGTGCTTATCTTGCAAAGTGACAGGATTTTTATTATAAAACTCCTACTTTTTGTTACTGTGCCTCCACCGCAGCTCAACACTGTCCAGGGACTCACAAAGAGGGAAAATTTACATATTTAAAAGACTGTAACTCTAGAAGAAAAATCCACTTGCTCTGTCTAAAAAAAAGAATCAGACTGTTAAAGAATCAAATGAACTGCGGATAAACTTGGAATACATTTTTGCACAGAGTGACGACTGTGGATTTCATCCATCACTTACACTGAGAGCACAATAATGGCCAGAACAGGAGGAATTATTACAGCAAGCAAAACCTGTTCCAATGTTCATATACTGTAGGTGCCTGAATGTTGATTCAAGAAAGCTGTAATCCTTAAAGTTCCGCTCCACACATGTTTTAAACTATGTAAAAATAATCTGCTATGATTCATATTTTGTTTAACATGGCAATCCCACATAAAAAATGTGGGGGGAAAAAAAAATAGTGAACTGGGGCTGGAGACTCGGACGAAGAGTCCGTTGAGACCAGAATCAGAGACTGGCGGATGTTTCAGAACGGTTAGTGCAGTTAGAATCTTTTATTTTTTTTTTGTTAGCTTGTAACTGGCAGTGGGTAACACAGTGTTAGTGGATGTGCCAATGTAAACTCTTGCTCTCTGTTCTTACAAGATTTTGGGTTTATTTAGCCCCGCCCCCCCTTCGAGACTGTCATTGGTTTACTGCAGTTCAAGGTGGAAATACTCAGTCATGGCATTGACTGCTTATTTCGCTCATGATTCGTCTTGTATTATATAAAAAACACCATATGGACCCGAACTTGATTTTCATCAGAGGGGGTCTTTAACTCTCTCACCTCATCCTGAACAGGCTGGTTCTGAGCTGCTATACAGACTTACACCACTTTTTTATTATCAAGCAGCTGATTTCACGTTAAGAGTAAGTTCATATTTGTAAATGACCCACATGGTAATCAGAGTGACGCTGCATGTCACAAAGAAAGAACAACAAAGAAATCTCAGACACATTATAATATTATTAATAGGCTTGTTGTGTTGTTATAATGAGACGGCGCTCTCTTGGTATCTTTTTAAAGTCTCAATTCCCTTTCTCATTTTGTTTGCTTGGATATGAACCACAGCAGGTTATTGCTGGAAGCAGTGTCTTTAAATGGAATTTGAATGAAGACAAGCTAATGACAGTGGATCCATTATTTGTATTCTCAAGCTGTTGTGCCTTTAAAAACTAATATAATATATAATGAGTTCATGAATTGGCAAATCTCAAGTGATCAGTATCAACCCACCATGCACCTTCATCAGATAATTTCAGCGTAAATATTCCAAATCCGTTTTCTTAAGTGAGCATCCTGGAAGGCCGCTGTTAACGATGCGATTGACAGGGTAAGCCCAGCTGGGGACTTGCTAAAAACTGAGGCTACATTGTTCTTTTGTAGGGTCCCCTGGTTGACAAAAAAGTCATAATGAGAAAGATCTGCCCCAGAAATCAAAGCACCGCTGGGAACGCACTCGCAAGTTTTCCAATCATCAGAATGACATCCTCTGTAAGAGCACAGAGGGGAGGGGGGGGGGCGACTGGAGAGGGACGGCGAGCAGGGAGACACAGCAGTGATTCCAAACCGAGAGAATAAGGTGTGTCATGACTGCCCGGGGAGAGGCCGTAATGTGAGTCAGTCTACGGCGGCGGTGGCGAGAAGGGCTGGATGATGTCGTTCTTGTGTGGGCGAGGGCAAGTGCACGGGAGAAGCTGCGCACAAACACCTCAAAGAATGAGCACTGAGTGGAATATAAAGATTTTTGCTTTCAATGGAGGGTGAAAAGAGGGGCACCCTGTCATTCACTCAACACTGAATACAACAAGGCCGCATTTTCAGACTAACATACATCCTCAGCCTCTTTTATCGCTCTGAGAGGACGTGTGTTTCTTTTCCTTTTCGAGCAGACAATGGAGTTTTTCCATGTAATGAAAAAAAAAAACACCATTTGTACATGTTTGACCTTGTAATTTAAGCATATTTTTCCAGTTGTTTATACATGTAGCTGAGCACAATCCAGACCACTACACATGCACACCCATACTCCCACTGTCACACACACACACACACACACACACACTGGCAAGGCCAACAAATAATACAGCTCTCAGACTGTGTGTTTAGACAGGCAAACAGCTTGTGGTGATGACTGGCCACAAGAATGAGAGAAAGGAGAAGGAATAATGTGCATTCAGTCATTGCTGAGATTATAATGTGACTTGGGAGCTGTGACCCTGCACAAACACCCTGCTGCGCTGTGTTTCAGTCATTTTCCATAAACCCAATCTAATCTCCCCCTCCCTCCTACACTGTTCTTTAAGGAGATTTTTTTTTTCTTCTTTTTTTTTATAGGCTTTTGTCTGAGAAACAGATAATTCTTTATAAATCAAATAAATAGCACTGGCTGAATTGTGCGAGGTTTCCTGATTGGCTCACTGCAAATATGTCTGTAATATCACCTGGGTTATTGTTAAGGATGTGTGTCGGATGGCCTTGTTTCGCAGTGCAGAGGTTAACGTGTTATTCATGTTGTCACAGAGGTCAAATCTGTACAAACGTAGTGCGGTTCTTCATGTCGGTCGTTTTAATGCATGCTGTATTATTCAATGCAATATTCATCCGAAGACCTCATATGACCTCCTCTTTGAATTGTCTGCACTTTATATGATAATGAGAGCTACATCCAAAGAAAAGAAAATAATAATTTAAAAATTTGCTTTTAACTGTTTTTCTCTTTTATTTTCTTCCCATAGGCTGATTGATCATCTTGCTCTCTGAGTGTGAATGTGTGGGCTTGAGGTGTTTTTGAGGGACCATATGGCACAATACCACACGTTATAGGTAAGATCCTTTTTTTTTTTTGGTTTTACTGTTTAACATTGAAATAGTTTGAGGCCTGAAATTACCCCCAGAAAAATCCTTGACCTTTCTTGTCCAAGCAACCTGAGGACTTGGCAGGATATTCACTGCTCAGACGACTTTTAACATGATAAGTGGAACAGAAACCTCAGGGGGGGAGGTGATAAATTTGAGCCTTTAACACCAGATTTGTGGATTTGGTTGGTGAATTCTTCTCATATTCTCTTTATCCTCCACCCAGGAGTGATGCTTAGTATCTGGAATTAATCACTCAGGTCACCTAATAATGAAAGTCCTGCCTGCAATTCTTCATTTAAATTCCTTACCGCAGTGGAGAACACAAACAAATCAGATAGGCTAGTAGCACCTCCTGCTTGTATTACATGCAGCCTATTCCTGTCAGTTCAGATTGGTATGCATGCAAATGCTAGCTGGAAAATAAACAGTACATTTCTGTTTTTTATGGTGACTGTTGTTGTGGTCTCTAGGCTGAGAGGTTTGGTAACAACCTCCAGGATGAAAATAATTTTCACTTTCAGTACACCTTTTAACTTCAAGTAAGTTAAAGGGACCCTCAATTAATTTTGCACACAAAGGTCATTTTACTCATCATTAGTACTACTCAACATGTCAAAACAGTTTCATAATAACAGGTCCATGGTTTTGAAGGGAGCTTTGATGTGATGATTACATCAGGGTTACCGTGAAGGGAGTTTGAATTCATGGGGAGTAACTAGGCAGGCAGGGTCAAAGGAAATGATGGATCAGGAGAAATATAATCCATTTATTTTGCATGTCGCTCAGTTTATTAGGGAATTTATAACACTTGAAAACAACTGTATAATGTTTCCTCAGACTCAAGTTACTCTAGTACTCACTTAAACAGTGAAAGATGCTGTTGATAGTATGCTTATTGTGTCTGTTGTCTTTTTCTGTGCAGCTGATCCAAGCACTTCTAGCTGAGGATCTCTGAACTTTTCAGAATGGCGCAGGTGTCGTTGCTGTAGTACATATATGTGCAGATAAAATCCTTTCAGGCTAATTTCAGGCTGTATAAATAAAATTGACCTGACATGATTCGACTTAATAGAAACAAGTCCTCCAATCTAAGTGACCATGGAGGTCACTTGTCCATACGCTTGGATATGACACATGAGTGTACCCGCAGCAGGCATCCTGCACCTTCACGGTATCAATGATGCAACTCTTAAAAGTGCACTAGCAGCAGGACAAGGATAGTGTTGTGGAAAAGGCACAATTTAGTTAAGTTTAAAAAAAGATTGTGGCTTGGGTTAAAATAAGCACTTCCTTCAGGTTCTAGGACCTATGTCATCATGGCTACAATAATAAATATGTGGTTAAGGTTGTGGAACGGTCATGGATAAAAAAAAAACTATGTTGATTTTTGCCTTCACATGGAATCAAACAATCCATCCACCCCAACCTTCTTCTTACGCTAACTTTGTATTTATCTCTATCTCTTGAAGATTTCTTCTTCTGCGCCTGTCATTATAATCACGGTGACTAATGGCTGCCTAAAATGTAACTAAGATTACTACTAAGGTTAAGAGTTTGACCTTGACCTTGAAAAGAGTTTGATCATGATGTTTCATTTCAGTAACAATGTTTAAAAAAACAACTCCTCTGTGAATGATATGATATTTAACACTAAATGAATGAGATCTCACAAGCAAGTGCAGCAGCTTGTGAGGACAATGATGATGACGATGTTTTGATGCTGTGATCATAGCAGACATCTCAGCTGTTAACTGCTTCAAAATGAGGCCTCAGCTGTTGCTGATGATGATGTCACTAATTCAGACCCAGTGGAGGCCATCTTACATTCTTGACACACTCCTTGAATCTCCTGCATCAGACGGGTTTAATGTGATCAAAAGAGCTTTCATGCTTTTGATGCTTGATGCATGTTCACTCAGGAGGTTTTTGAAGGTCATACAAATGTGAAACTAGAAAATATGCTCGGTAGAGCGCATACCTCCACCTAGGCCAATGTCAAACAACACACACCAGACTTCAGAGAAAGAAGAAATTCCAATTCATAGTAAATGATCCGGATCTGCCCTGAAATTTAATGGGTTCTTTCCTGGCCTATGCTGGGGGCGTGGGAGCTTAGGTATAGCACAGTAGTTTAGTGCTTTTTGCATAGTCATGCTGACAAATAAACTAACAAACAAATCGACATGAGTGAAAAGATAACCTGAAAACAACACACTTGTACCTTTTTTTGTTTGCTACTTTCACTTGCTTGAACTCTGACTGTGTGTTTTATGTATGTGTAACTTAACTGTGGGATCAGCCTGGGGGGGGGGGGGGGGGGGGCGTCGTCCATGCCGAGTAGTGCCATTAGTTTAAGTACCGGAGCCCAGCTATTACACACATGGTTAAGTTGTGGGTCAGTTGTGTAAACACTGTTCCTAAGGTGGATGTTTACAGACATTGATAAAGAATAAATGATCACATAATAAAATACTGATCTGACTTTCTGAATAGTTGCATCATGTTTGAGAATATCACAAGCAAACTTTCATTTCCAGCGGCACTGCGGATGTTTTAAGTTTAATAGACTGACCTTGTAATGTTTCTTTGCAAATGCATGGCAAATAAAGAAACCATCGGGAGAGTAAATGATGAATGAAAGGATGTTTGCTGCCTTTTCATCTTTAGTAGTTGATAATAGCTGGGTAGAAGTAAATCACTTAAAACAGTCTGTTGCTCAAAAGCTACCAGCAACTTTTAAAGTGGAATGTTTTCTTGCATATTACTCAATGCATGAGTTGATGTGGTGGATCAATCAATACACTTTATATAATAATTATGACAACTTTGACCAGTCCTTTTGTTTTTATCAACTCTCTTGTATGACATCGTTTAGTGATGATTGGATCTTCAAGTGCTTAAAAAAGTGTGTATGAATTTCAACGGATTATGCAAACTGTGAATATCCTAATTCCTCACTAGGAGAAAAAAAAAATGGAGTCGTTCCAGCAGTATTTCATTTATGTTGGTGAAGTGAGGCCAGTCCTGGCATACGCACACTCTCATGCGCACCCTGAATTACATGCACACAGAGACATTGAGAGACTGACAAAATAGGGCCAGCACAAACTTAATGGATGTTTTGAAAGTCCAGCAGCCCACCTATGTGGCGACTCACTGGGATTTGTCCCAGCATGCCCAATGGCCAATCCAACTACGAAGAGTTTTGTTACACCTGGGTGGTGCACGAGCATAGCACACTTGTGGTCGGGGTGAAGATCAATAGATAATAAAAAATCTATCCAACTTAATGATAGCTGTCAAATCTACTGTCTCTTTCTTTTGTGGTAATTTCCACTCCATGACATTGCAGTGGTGGCAATAACTTAAATTTATATAAGGGAAACTGCTCAGAGTGTACAGTACGTAAAGAGTGTGAAGCAGTATCTGGCTATTTTTGGCTCTCACAGAAAAATGAAGAATATGAGACAGGTAATAAATGAATGAATCCACTGTGTCTCCGAGATGATTCATAAAAGCATCTTTTATAAGGTGGAGGAGGTATGTCACATATTTTCATTAACATTTGATGTTGTTGAAAGGATGAACCCGAGGGTGAGAAAATAAAACAGAGCTAGATGAAGATATATTTTTAGACCACAATGAGTGAAAGCTTGTGAAATCATTTTTGACCTGCAGTAAGAAGATCCGACAAGCTCAGACTCAATAAAGAAGTTGCTTTCCTCTTAGCGGTATCTCAGGAAATCAATCATGCATTCTTTCAATTAGTTACCCCTTCATCCCATGATTCTTCAAGTCTGATATCTTAATGAAAACATTATGCGCATACAATGTAGATGTAGACCTTAATATTACTGGGCGTGCTTTGTGTGACAGGACTCTTTGTTCTCTTTTTATCTTTTGTCTTCAGTTTGATTGTTTTTTTTATATCTCAGGTATTTAAGATTCACACTGCACAATTAGAAGAAAACTAAGGCCTGTACATCTTCGTGTACCTTATAAATGTATGTGTTTTAGTGATCTGACAGACTAATGTTGGAACAGGGTTCTGAGGAATTTCACCTCATTTGGACTCTGTGAATCAATGGTATGGGTGCTGTTAAGGGGGTGACCAATGATTCAGAGGACCCTGACTTGGACTTGTGTCAAACTTAAAGCTGCTGTAATCAATGTTTTTATATTATCAATGGATCAAATGACTATGTGTAACATGTTGCTCATGCTGACAAACCCATAGAGCATCATTACGCAACTCTTCAGTTCCCTTCAGCTCTAGAAAGCGTTTTAGCATTATTCAGTCCATTGTTTTGGTTTTACAACTGGCAACTGGTGAAAAAGTCTGGAACATTGGTAGAGCATTCACTTGCTAAAGCGCCTGATATTTCAGGAGTTGGTGGAGATGATACATAGAGCTAAAGGGAGATTATTGAGTTAGGCAAGTGAGCATGACTCCAAATGAATGCTCATGTTGCTGTCAATTAGCAACTGCATGCTACCACGTTGATGATGTGGCTTGATGATATGTGATAATTTGTCAATGTTGTGTTCACAGTGCAAGTTTGTGAAAAAGCATATTGTTGAATATAATCTTGAATAGATTTCTGTAAAATCACATCTTTTCCATTTGTGTCTGCAGTTGCAGTTAAATTACATTCTGTCTCTTGACAAATCAAATCACAGTTTGCAATGAAGATCCAAAAGTTAACTGTAAACTACCTTATTTGGGGTAACACCTCTTTGAATGCCATTTCTAGAAAGACCCAACGAACAGGAGGTAAACAGTCTAGAGTTTGAACAAACCCTCCTGTAACACTCTTGGTGTGAACACACCTTCAGCTTTTGTGTTTCACAGCGGGGGTGCCGCCCTGTGTATGAGCAGGAAGAGAGAGGCAGGTGTGATGAAAGCAGGGGCGGCTTCTGGTGGTGGTGGGG
>NW_019524905.1:599092-661079 GCF_002814215.2 Seriola lalandi dorsalis | reverse complement strand
ATCATTTTTGACCTGCAGTAAGAAGATCCGACAAGCTCAGACTCAATAAAGAAGTTGCTTTCCTCTTAGCGGTGTCTCAGGAAATCAATCATGCATTCTTTCAATTAGTTACCCCTTCATCCCATGATTCTTCAAGTCTGATATCTTAATGAAAACATTATGCGCATACAATGTAGATGTAGACCTTAATATTACTGGGCGTGCTTTGTGTGACAGGACTCTTTGTTCTCTTTTTATATTTTATCTTCAGTTTGATTGTTTTTTTTATATCTTTTTTTTTATATCTCAGAAGACCCTGACTTGGACTTGTGTCAAACTTAAAGCTGCTGTAATCAATGTTTTTATATTATCAATGGATCAAATGACTATGTGTAACATGTTGCTCATGCTGACAAACCCATAGAGCATCATTACGCAACTCTTCAGTTCCCTTCAGCTCTAGAAAGCGTTTTAGCATTATTCAGTCCATTGTTTTGGTTTTACAACTGGCAACTGGTGAAAAAGTCTGGAACATTGGTAGAGCATTCACTTGCTAAAGCGCCTGATATTTCAGGAGTTGGTGGAGATGATACATAGAGCTAAAGGGAGATTATTGAGTTAGGCAAGTGAGCATGACTCCAAATGAATGCTCATGTTGCTGTCAATTAGCAACTGCATGCTACCACGTTGATGATGTGGCTTGATGATATGTGATAATTTGTCAATGTTGTGTTCACAGTGCAAGTTTGTGAAAAAGCATATTGTTGAATATAATCTTGAATAGATTTCTGTAAAATCACATCTTTTCCATTTGTGTCTGCAGTTGCAGTTAAATTACATTCTGTCTCTTGACAAATCAAATCACAGTTTGCAATGAAGATCCAAAAGTTAACTGTAAACTACCTTATTTGGGGTAACACCTCTTTGAATGCCATTTCTAGAAAGACCCAACGAACAGGAGGTAAACAGTCTAGAGTTTGAACAAACCCTCCTGTAACACTCTTGGTGTGAACACACCTTCAGCTTTTGTGTTTCACAGCGGGGGTGCCGCCCTGTGTATGAGCAGGAAGAGAGAGGCAGGTGTGATGAAAGCAGGGGCGGCTTCTGGTGGTGGTGGGGGTGGGAGGTGGGTTCGGTGGGGGCTGATCAGGAAATGGTGTAGGGAAATCTAATTTATTTTTCATACGCTGCTGAGATGGAATGTCATATATCATGCTATGCAGCAATTTTGTGCCGCTCTCAGGCCCACAAAAGATGAAAGAATAGTGATCAAAGATACAGAGGGAGAAGTCAGCTGCTGGAGTTGCTAAAGGATCCACCTCCACTGAGAACAATATAAACTGTGTTGAAATAGTCATCCAGTATACTGTCACTGCTGGTTTTCAGTGTAGGACAACTCACTTCAAACATCTAAGACATGAGGCAACAGAAATGAACTGTAGCCCTTTTTTTCTCTTTTTTTTTTATCTTTCTGGTCATGAACGCACAGTGGAAGTGACAGACTTTGGGCTGAGTGGATACGGCTTGAATCCCTGGACTGACTGCAAATTTACACAAAGATAGAATATCTTGTGTCCCTAAAATGCAACTTAACCAAGCCAACTTTTTTTAAAATTGCATATACCCAATGAATGTGGATTTCAGGAAGCCATCGTGTAGGTTAAAAGACAGAACACCGCCCACTGTCCAAGTTGTACTATTAGGAATATTAAGAGTTAGAGACAGATATTGCTTCTGATTTCTTGAATTGATTCCATTCCGATTCATAAGGTCCCAATTCAATGCGATTTCCGATTCAATGTTCATTCGGTTGGAGATATTTCAGTTACAAAACCAATTTTGATTAGATATGAATGAGATTCCCTGAGAACTAATGCTGTAAATTCTATTTCTAACGTGGTTTTCAGGGTTTTAGCTTCAGACATTCACAGGAAAAGGCCATAGACTGTAAAAGGTATATAATAAAAGATCAATTTCATGAATCAATGTCAGATTATTCAAATGAAGATCGATTTAAATTATTAAATACATTTTTTGAGATTAAGAGGTCGTCTGCGGTTGAGACTAGTTGTGACAGTTGGACAGTGTGTGAGAGTCTTTCTTTTGTCATAACTACTACTACTACTCTTAACAATTCAGCTAGCTTGCTAAAGTCCCAATCATTAATACCTCGATTTGATATAATCTAAAAAGACATCAAATGTGACTCGAGTCCACTTTTTGCAAAAGACCATAACACAGTTCACATATAGTTGCAGGGACTTGCTTATTTGAGAGACTTTGCAAAAACAACCACATACCATCATGACAACCAGCTGATCTCTTCGTCTAGGGCTATACGTATCTCTGGTTCTAATGGTTTCCCTGTATTGCATGTTGGCCAATGCTTGGAACTAAACTGTTCTCCAAGAGCTGAAACCACCACCACCATAAAGTGCTGAAAACCCCAGTGCAATTAAAACATTATTACTCTGTGTATGTAAGTTGCAAATGAAGAAACATAATTGTATATCTGCAAACATCAATAAACGGGGCTGAGCACATGCAGAAACTGTCTGGGGAATTGTGTGAGAAATAGCTTCATTTATTTAGAAGTCAACTGCTGTACTTCTGCAGGTATAAGATGTAGATACTCTACACATCTGAGAAGTGAGAAAGAGTAGAAAGTAGCATTTGCAATACAAACAAAAATATGAAATTTGAATTTTTAAGAGCCATTTAACAGTTCTAAACTTTTGCCTTTATATCACATCTCATCCTGGGTTAAAATAGTCACACAGCAACCATTCAGCTATTTACACCCGCGCAACATAAACACTGCATTAAAGGCACGGGTACAAGTCATTTCATGACGTAAGTCTATGGATACTTTCTTAATGAATGAAGGCACCAAAGTGGGGTGCAAATGTAAAAGGTAGGATACATTAAACACTTAATTAATGCTATGTTTTCACTTTATAATTGAAAGATGAAAATGATCCAATGTCCAGACTTGCTCTGTGGTGAGCGATTACAGCTAGTAGCACAGCTCCTTTTAGGAATAGTTCAAAATGTAGGTTCTTAGTGGGTTGATAGCCGAGAGTGTGTAGACTTAGTAGAAGTTAGCAGTATAACATGACAGCGCCATGTATGTGCAGTAGAACTCCTTAAGACCCAAGTTCCCACTTCTAAACTACAGTCTGGACGATGAGCCAGTAAAGATTAACAACATGGAGGCAGGAAAATACAGAATTCTGCATTGTCACTGGCATGTGAAGATTGAAGATTACAATAGAAGGGATTCTGAGTTGTATTTCCTCTAACCTATACTGCACATCCGATATGTTAAGTGTTAAGGAAAGATCCTCTTCAGCCAGGAAGGAGTTCAGAAAGGTGAAGACGTCCAATGCAGAGTGCAGCAAGATGCAGGAGAGAGACTTTCAGCACAGGAAAGACAGGCAGCACGAAGTCATGAGACAGGCCAGACCCTGAGTTTAAGAGAGGTTTGGTACTGCTACTACTGTCTTGAAAAGGTATGTTTCGGTGTGGTCCATATTTTTCTCGTTGGCTGAATCGCACACTGAGATAGTGTGTGTGTGTGTGTGTGTGTGTGTGGGGGGGGGGGGGGGGGGGGGGGGGGTGATGGTCATTTAGTAGGAGGACTCAACATCTGACCAGGTTAACTGCTTAGATTAGGTTTAAAATGCAGCCATGTGTTAAGTTGAAGCTGAGACACAGCTCAGCCCGAAGTCCAATAAGGTCTATCATTATATGGAAATTTATTACCTTTAACCTCATATGTGATGACCTCTTGTAGCATTTATGTAATTTTCTACAGGACAAAGCAGCTGGACTAAGACTAGACCACAGATAAAGACCACAGATGAAGTTTAAACAGCAGTTTCTGAGAGCACAGCAATGGGGTTTTAGAGACCATGAAACTAGTTTTAAACCTTAAACGGCAGCTAAGCTACTGGCTGAAAATAGCCACAGTGGGTTTATAGTGTTTAGTCCGGAAATTAGGTTGGAAATGCTGGAATTTAGAGCTGTAAGTATAAAGCTAAAACTCAAAATGTTTTTAGAATACCAAATAGTAAAATTCATTATTAGACTTTTAACATAAACATGAATATATTTTCTTTTACTTTTGCCCACATCAGTGGATCTGTCTCTACCAAGCTATTAACTGAGACAATGTGGTGACAGTGATTAAAACAGAGAGAAAAAAAAAATCATTTTCTGCTTCATTTATGTTCCATCAAGCACACACATTGTCTGTATCATAAACTATCTCTTAGATAAAATGTGTTGTTGTTTTTGCATCATTCATTAAACCGTGACTGCTTTTGAGATCCACCAGAAGCTTTCAGAGCTATACAGATTTTATGGAGTTGGCTGTGAATGTTCATAGACAAACACATCATAGTTTTTGTCCCTACTCAGTGTTTCATCTGTCCTGCCAGTTTGTTTGTTTGTTTGTTTTTCTACTTTCAGCTCCTATAAAAACACTCTGTTAAAGGATTGTATCCATTACAGTTTTACCACTATTGAGTCCTCAACTTTACACTTCCTAGAGCATGTACTTATGTATGATTAGAAAAGCATAAATCATGCATATTAAAATGCGTAAGTCAGAGAATTCCCTTATTCCCTTTCAATTACTATTTGATTTATTTCTCCATTCAGCCAGCCTGTCACTGATTGGCTACACCAACATGGCAGTTGTCCTTTTTTTTTTTTGCTTTAAGATGTGTAAATTTCCACCATCTTGTTACACATCAGAGATCAACCAATTACAGTGTCTATATCAGGCTTAGAAGCTGTTTCTACTTCACCGGTGCCATAGAAAAGTGTTCTGATCTGTACCATTTTGCACTTTATATTATTTCCAGAGGAGATATCGAGCAACATAAGCAGCATATTCATTGCAGAAATATCTTTTTTTTTTTTATGGCCATTTGTTCTCCAAAATATTGTTACTTTTTCTTTTATATAATTTGCTGGTGGGTGTGTGTCCTTATCTTCAAACAAGAGATGTTGATTTGCATTGAGAACAAGCAAAATCTTATCCCACTGACAGATACGATATATCACTGAAGATTTTAATACTCAGCACTAGATTAATTGACTAGCTTGGATTTTTTTTGCAGTGCACCATACAATTATAGATCTAATTATCAAGATACAACACTCAGCAAACCCACACAGCACTTGTCTTTTGCTTTATGAAGATGAATACATACTAAATTGGTGAGGACAGTGGGTGGATGTAATGCTTGTTTTTGCCTTCTCAGTCATTACTACATTAATTTTGAGCTACTTCATAGAGTTGAACATTACCCACGTCTGAGTGCTACACAATCAAAACCCCTGAGTCTCTTTGAGCAAGGGTGGGGGGGCTCTATTTAACAATCTAAGCACATGATCTAAAGTGCATGGAGCCCATGCGCTTAGGGCGTGTTCAAATCCACAGGTGCATAGTTCAAATGGGTTGTAGTTAATCTCTTAGTTAATATGGCTATGTTTTGGGCGTAACAATAAACCAATCAGAGTGCCAGGTAGTTAAAAAAAGACCGCCCCCACCTATGTAGGTACATTTTCCTATCTTGAATATGTGCCCTTAAATTAACAGTGAAATACTGCGCGATTGACTTAAGATCATTGTCCGCTGCTTTAAGATAGCAATGTGCCAACAATGCACCTGACCACGCCTTGTTTTAAGACCAACATGCCAATTGCCGCTCCGTTGGGCACAAGTACATTTACACTGGATAGGAAAATGACAACTGCATCGGTCTGAAAGGAGAAAAGACACTCATGTTCACTTGGCACTACTTTGCACCTGGTGTAAAATGGGGCCCGCGGTGTGCTTCACATCAGTTTGGATAAAGTTGAGATTGGTGATTCAAAATAATATCTTGACATGAATACCAATAAACATAAACTACTGGGATTGATTCAAGATTACTTAAGGTGCCTTTTCTGCTTTGTTCCATGGTCAATTATTTAAAAAAAATGTGTGGAAAAAACAAGAGGGAAATGGCATGCAGCAAAGATCGTATTTGTAGTATCCACCAATTTTACATGTCGAAGTCAATTTATCAGTCCCAGACAGGACCACTTAACACCTTCTGTCACGTCTGTGAACTCACGTAAGGTTAGAGAACACACAGCGATCAAAAAAGTGTGCGTTATACACTGAGGGCAAGAAGCTTCTAATACATACACCTAAAAGGAAGGAAATATCTAAGAAAAGACACTGTTGAGTTATAAGATCCAATGTTTTTGGAGTTTGAACCATTCTAAAGACAAAAAGTCAATATACTTCAGCCTCTGCTGCATCAGTGTTGACCATTCACTTTTCAGTCTGGCTCTTGCAAGTTTCAACTTAATAAAAGTGCAATACGGTTAGATACATACAATACATTAGGCATTTGATACTATAAGCAACAATCAGATAAACAAAGCAAAAATAAAATCTTATTTCAAACATGTTGACAAAAACCATAATCAGTGGGCTTTAATATTTAATGAAGTGCTAAAAGTAAATGTAAATCCAGTAATTTATACGAGATGTGTGTTGTATTTCCACTAAAAGGGCTTTTTCTTGAATCTTTATTTGAAGTTTGACATTTGAAAATGGGACTTTATAGTTCAAACTGTCAGATTAGAGAGGCTGAAGGAACGAGAGCTCATGATCAATGTTGCTAAAATTAGTATCATTTGCTGACAGATAAAAGACATTCTGTGCATTGCACTAATGTTCATGTAGCGTTTTGAGCTCTCGATAAAAAGAAAAGCTAATTTGCTGCTGCCATTGATATGTAAACAACCCCAGGTTCCAGGTGTCTACTTTTAACAGCATTGAAATATTTATGACAAACCGCCCATAACTTAGTAAGACTTCACATAAGTGTGGGAGGACTCATAAAATTAAAGATCCATTAAAGAGATTTAAACTAACTTGTATGCTATAAATGATGTGGGCCAAAAAAACAAAACAATGAGCTGAAAAAGGATCAAATGGTCCTTAAAGTCTCCAGTCCTCAATGTAGTTTTACATCTCCTCTCTCAGGCTTCCCTCTGGAGCTCTAGTAACAACAGGTCAGTGAGCCAGTCAGAAGAGAGGAGGCTCTGAGCCTTTCCTCTGATTGGCTGACTGTTTTCTGATCAAATAAAATATAGCAGTTTTCAGGTAAACACTTAGAGAAACCAAATCCTGCAAGGTTGGAAGGTGAGTCCAGGTGGGCGGGGTTTGGGGCATTGCTGAGAGCGGTGACCGCTTCGCTGTGATATCACAAAGTGGCAGAAGTCCTGGCGGCTCATTCTAAAGCTCAATTTCTGAATGTGCATTTCTTGGTGGACTGAGCGCTTTGATACATTCACAGTATTAACACAGAACCCAGACCTGCTTTAAAAAAACATGGACATCTCACTTTATACAATATGGGACTTTTAAAGCCAAGGGAAACTGCTTCGTTGGTTGATAACTTTCTTTGGGTTTTTCACTTTGAGTGACCCCTTTTACATTACACATAACCAAGGGCAACTGTTGATGTGCAAATATTGAGTAGTGCAGCCTTAAGTGGTGCCTTTAAAAATGCAGAGCCACAGTTGTGAACCCAACATCAGGTCTCATGTGTAACAGCGTGTGTAATTATCATAATTACAAAGCAGTAATTAAGCAAAATTGCATCTATAATGACCTGACTGTAGTTTAGCTCCAGCCTGGAGGAGCCAGCGAGGTGTTTCAACCGAGCCTGTGTTGCAATCATGCCCACACATCTTAAAATCAGTGAGTCTGCGGAGGTGCTGAGAACATGATGCAGGTATTTTGTAAACACTCCCACACAATGGTTCTATGTGTTATGACATTTTTATGTTGCATGCTGACATTAACTGTACGCACCAGGCGGTGTGATATATCTGCGCGTTATGTAAGTGCGAATCGAAAATCTCCCACATTGATTTTTTTTATTTTATTTTTATTTTGAGCCCAGCGGGGATCCCTCAGCCCGGTGATGGAGAAACCACGACCCCGGTCTTAAATTCATTAGATCAGAAACATCAGATAATCTCAATGAAACACTGATAGGTTGTTTCCATCGCTGCCGTTGAACATTTTCATTGTAGCATTCCACTAGAACAACAACAAATATATGTCTTTATTCGCCTGCTTTAATTGCCTATTAGCTTGGGATTACTTTGTGTTTCTGCTGAGTGATTTCACATGATAATTAATCAGTTTCAGAGCACAAATGGAACTCCTCTCCAGCAGAGCCCATCAGCTAAACAAGCTTATATGAAGCATCGCAAACTAGGCCACATCTGATGCATGTTGCGCACAATGCACAGTTCCTTAGAAAGGAGGAGCATTGATCTGCGCTAAGGTTTCCTATCCCCAACCAATCTGATGTGACCGACCCACTGGAGCTGAACTAAAGCTGTAAAAAAAAAAGTGGCACCAGCTTCCATGTTGCTTTTGTCTATTGTGTTTTCCTTTTTTTCTTTGCTGAAACTATGGAGGTAAGAGACATAGTGAACACAGAGCTGAGTCAAAAATCTGAGAAGCTCAACCTTGCCAAGAAAGATCTCGTTGATCTCTTTTGTGATGCTTTTTTTTTTTTTTGAAATCCCACCTGTAGAAGCAAATCCATTTTGCTCCTCCATCTGTTTGCTTTATCATGTCGTGACCTTTACCTCTTTTTTTTCCTTCACCTGTCTGCCCTCTGTTATTAGCTGTTTCACTTTTATTACAGCATCAAGGGTAAAGCTTTTGTGGAAGTATGAGGATAGAAGTACATTGCCTCTCATTGCATCATGACATCAGCATTATTTTCAGGCCTTGGAAATGTTTTCAGAGGGATTCATCAGTGCAAGGTCCTCTGTTATCCCCCAGAATGCATTTTTTTAAACAAGTATGCAGCGGGGAAACACGAGCACTTAGAAAAAGCCTGTGATTGAAGTGATCGATGGAGTAAAAGGAAAAGGTAGAACTGTTTTTTTTTATTTTTGAAAAAACCTGGCTTCGATTTGAAGCTTAGTGGCAAACCACTTCTTCGTGTATGAAGGCATTCTTCTGTCTGTCAAACTGTATGATTATGAGATTTGCTTTCTTGATCCAGCTAGACAGGTGCGATTACTAGTTACTGCGCATTATCCCACAGCTGCTGTAGACATGCAACATGAATGTTTTTGGAGCAGGATGCAGCCATTAGCATTGTCATTGCTGGCTGTGTGCAGGCTGAAATGTGTCGGTACAGTGATTCACTTTACAATAGAGCATAAGAAGAGTATGTCCATTTGGTGCTGGTCAGGCCATGTCCACCTTATGATTTTATATTTGAACCTGTTTACACCCAGGATTAACACACTAGTTGCAAAGTGTAAACGCAAACAGAATGAATGCAATCTGTGTAGCGGGACGGCATAAGAGAAAAACCCATGCAGCAAGTTGAAAGGTCAGCTTAACCCTGCAATAGCACAGGTGCATCCACTTCCATAATAATTGACATTTGTAAAAAAAAAAAAAGCATGTTTTTTATATTTTTGTGTGTACACAGATTTTTTTGTCGTAAATCACCGGCTCCTGGTCAGAATTTCTTCTGGAAAAAAAAAACAATTATCCCTTCCAGACATAAGGTAAAGAAACCGCTTTGTATTTACTGCCACTCTTCATTGACCTTTCAGCATCTGCTTCATGTCCATTGCTATGGGAGATAACTTAGAGAAAGAAGGACACTATGACAGACTCTATGAACCACTGCCATGGCAAAAATCTGTAAGGGCTACATGAGTCTTATTTTCTCAGAAAAAAATAGTCACATGTGATCGGCATCATTGTATCGTAAGAACATGTGGGGTAAAATCAAATCATGTCAGAGTGAATGGGGATGCAATCTTGAAAAAAACAGTTCTATGCCAACCATTAATATACATCTTAACATGGCATGCATTATGATTACATTCTTAAAGGTGCTATATGTACGTTTTTCCTATCACTACATAGCCTGCCCTTAAACAGACATGAAAAAGTTTGTGTTTTCATCTTAAACCAGAAAACGAAAAAAAAAACATGGTATTTCTGTTTCTTTTTTTTTAAACTGTTTTTGTTGCCAGAATTAAAAAAACAAAAACAAGGACATCTAATTGGAAGAAACAGTCCAATTTTAGTGTTTGCTCATTTCTTTTTTTTCATTTTTCCTTGTTGAATTGAGGAATGAAGAAAGGTAGTCAGGTGACACAAAGGTACACTTCCATTTCCATTTACTACATTTGGCAGACGCTTTTATCCAAAGCAACTTACAAGTGAAGGTCAGTAAGCTTCAGTGCAGCGGGAACCTTAGTGTTAACATCAAGTACTACATCTATTTTATAATTGCAAGGAGATCGTATTAAGGAAAATGCATCGAAAGTGCATAGTAAGCGCAATGAGACATGTAAGGGTTTTAGGAAAGGAGGTGTTCTCCGAAGAGATGAGTTTTCAAGAGAGATTCTTGAATATAGGGAGGGATGCCCTGCGGTAGTTCGTTCCACCATCGAGGAACCACAGATGAGAGCAGTCCGGACCGTGGCTGCCTCGTGTGCCGGGGCGGCAGCACCAAATAACATTCCTGGGAGGAACGCAGAAGCCAAGAAGGAGCATAAGGCTGTATGATTGAATTCAAGTAGATGAGTGCACACCCAGAAGTCACTCTGAAGGCAAGTAAAAGTAAGTATTTCAAAATAAATGCCAAGAGGAAAGAAAGGCCATTCTATCAAAGTGTAACACTATACAAGCACAGATAGAATTGGACCTTTTATTCCAGTTGGATGTTCTTGTTTTTTAATTGTTACATCAAAAACAGAAACACGGCTCTGTTTCTTTCATTTCTGGTTTCAAACAAAAAAAATGAAAATACGATGTTTTTTTTTTTTTTTTTTGTCTTTTGATTTAAAACCAAAAAAAAACAAACTGCCTGAATATACACTAATTCTATACGGGGTAATTTATCACAACAATGGCTGAAGCTTTTCGCAAGCAGCCAATGTTTGCTGGCAGAGAAAACTTACATATCGCACCTTTAAAGAAATGGACCTCTCCCTCAAAGAGTAAGATTTGAAATTACAGGAGACACAGAGAAGAGAGGCTGTTATAGTTCCTCCTATGGTGGACTGAGCGTAAGATGTACATAACTTTTGAAGCAAAATGCGTCACCGATGTTCTGAGGATCTCACCTTGTCAGAGAAAAGCAGTGAGCAGCCAGTGATGATCGATAAATGGATTTCAGGAGCCTGCGGAGACACAGGGCTGAGTTTGACCGTACTCACATTCCTTTCTCTCACACTCCTCTTGACTGTTATGTTTCAATCAATGGACTCCACAGACAGGACTTCTCTGGTCAGTGCAGCCGTCCCAGTGACCTCATACCGAGATCAAGTTGCTGTGAGCAGTATGAATTCTGCAGCTAGGATCCCTAAGCAGAATTTTCATGTACATTGAAAATACCCAGTACCACTGTGCATGACATTGAATGATTGATATTTGGGCATGGGTCAACATTCCCTATATTGTCGGTCAGCAATATGTGGATCTATAGCACCGACATGCACAATCAATGAGCTTACTGTGCAGTTTGCATTCATTTTTCTATCATATTCAGCTTGAAAATATTTTTTTATAATGCATAATATGAAAAGGGTCGCTCATTACTCACTCAAAGAGTATAATCATCCAACTCTGCAGTTTCCCTTCAATGCTACAGAGCCATTTAGCATCGTTGTGTTCATTGTTTTGGTTTTACAGTAGCAGCCTACAAACGACCAGCAGACGAGCTGTTGACAGTGAATCGTGGAGCATTTAGCAGCTAAAAGTCCAGATATTTTTGCCAGGAATTGTTGGAGAGTTCCATCAACAGAGCAAAAAAAAAACGGATGTAAGTTCATCAGATTGAACACAGCTCCAACTGAATTCAAATGTGTCTGCTGGATGTGTTGATAGGCAACCATTCACTAAAATATTCACTATTGTAAGGCTTGTTGTGCTGCTCCCAGGTAACCAAAAAGTAAGCGAATTCAGCTTTAAACGTCTTCCTCGACATTTGAATGCTTCATTCTGTCTAAACTTAAAAAACCATCAGTCATGTGGTTACAACTAGACAAGTGACAAATGGGACATTTCAGGAAATTTTGAAGCAGAGCAACAGTGCAGTAACCAGAGCTATAGTCAAGACCAGCCACAGAAAGTTGAATTCAGGAGTTAAAGGTGATTGGAGCGTTCTTGTAAACCAAGTTTCTGTGTACATTCCATTATTCTCCAAAATTATAATTTTTTTTAAATAAATGTTTTCTTCTTTTTTTAAACAGAATTGTGTACATCCATATTTACTTATCAGCCATCTTCTTTTCTCCTGCCTTTGCTGGCATTGACCAGCCCGCTTGTGTGCACGCAAAGAAAGGTCTTATAGTGGTCAAAAACTTTGACTATGAAACAGCGTGACCCACTGTGGACAGCCCGTTGGATCGATGATGAGTAAATGACATGAGGAGTCGTCGTCTATCCTAGTGGTACTGTTGCTTTACATGACCAGATTTTTCTGGTGATCTGATCAGCTTGGCCACGCAGCAGCCGACTACACCTCCAGAGATTATACAGCTATTTCTAAACATGACTGGAGGCAGGGGTTTAAAAGTGAGCTCCTCATCTCCTCTGATTGTTTTGTCTACTGCAACATTGGGAGAACCGAGGGCAGACAGGGCTGGATTTTAATGAGTGACGAGACAGAGACAAGTCTGACACTGGTGTTCATCTTTTTTAAAGTTTTTTTTTTTTGGGGGGGGGCTTTTGTGCCTTTATTGGACAGGATAGTAGAGAGAGACAGGAAATGGGGAGGCAGCGAGAGGGGGAATGACATGCATCTTTAACTGGTTTTCGGGGCCCATTCCTAACCCCACAGGGGTTAGGAATGCTGTTTCCAGTGTCACCAATGGGTGAAGGAAACCGGGAGAGGTCGAAAGGAAAGGACTCTAGCACTGAGCTTTAGTGAACAGCTTCAGTGGCCTCAGCGTGCACTGAAGAGCTTCACTAAGCTCTATAAATTACCAGCTGCCTTTGTTGTACAAGCCTCTGCTGATGGGAGATTATTATTTTTTTTTTTTTTCTCGACTTTGGGTGAGTCGAACGACAGCATCTGCTCTGTGACAGCGATGGTTACTGTACAGAACATGCAGCAAAGTGCATCTCACATCAAAGGGAGCATTCAGTATCTCCAAATCACTGCCTGCTTTAATCATGCATCACTGTGAGTACTTTTATTATCAGAATTTCTGAAACTAATTAAAAGGCGCCCTTATCAGGCTTTGAAAGCAAATCACGTATTGAGCAGGAAACAAAAGTTAATCCTATTATTGTAACCGGAATATTGGCTGACTGAATCACATGCAGATTATTTTTTGATTTGATTTGAATCTTCTCTATCGGCTCATCTTCAGACAAATTTGAAACACAGTGCTTTCGGTCCACAAGGGAAGCCTCACATCACACATGTTCCTGTTCGACAAAAAGGTGGCTGACAGTCGGCTGATTGGTTTTCTGCCCTTCACATTCCCTTCCCGGTGTGTATCCCCGTACTGGGCATATTTCTCCTGAATGACTCTTTCCTGTCAGCCATTTTGTGAACATGCCGGCACACTGTATACGAGGCCACTATTTCAAAGCTGCTTGTCTCTCATTCAGGAAGCATAAGCTCTTTAACACCTGCAATATGAATTATATAACAGTCCTCCATATGGACGCTCTCCTGCATAAACACTCACACATCTTGCTGGCGTTCGCACACTGCAAATGGAGACTAATCACTCAGTATCATATCTGACCCCCCCGGTAGCTGTATCTCAGGCTGTGGACAGACTCGGGTTCAATTTATATTTGCCAACACTTGCCTGTGTTTGTTTTATTCTTCTTGGAGTGGCAGATGGGTGGAGTGCTTTCTTTACATGCGTCAGATCACACGTCGCAAGAGCTAGCCCCCGAGTTCAGTTCACAAAGATTCAAATGAACTAGTGCGCGTTCATTGAGTTGCTGTATGATACTATAGAGTGCAGAAATTACGTATTTTTGAAAGCCAACACAGATGTTAGTGTCACATTGTTTTTTTGGATTATTGTAAAAAAAAATAATAATAAGTTTACAATATACGTGCAGGTTTTGTTCAGCACGATAATCTTCACTAATGAACACAGCTTTTATGAATTTTGAAGTCCAAATACTAATGTTTGGCAGTAAACGGAGTACACCACCGTCCCATGACTTCAGTGTCACCATCACTAAATTTACAACTACTAGCTTACCAACAGTTCGCTAAGGTGTGAGTATAATCAGAACAACGCTGTAAAGGTGGTGTTTGACACAATGGCGTTTTACGTCCCCAACAACCTCTGTAGTCTCATTTAGCCATGAGCTAACTTTTTACTAGAGATTCCATGACAAAAAACAGTTTTATGTGTTCATGCTTTGCGGCTGTTGGCTTATGGTCTCACCCTTTCTTAATGATTTATTGTGATCATCATTCAACTCTGGTCGGATGCTTCAATTCCATGTGTCGTTTTAAATTTGTTACTGTTATGGCTGTTTTATTCAAAATTAAAATATGACAGTATTTTTCCTTTGGAATACGTACTGATTTATTCAATTAAATATTAAATATATCAAATATTCAACAGTCATTCAAACGTTTGTTCGAACTGGCTTCAGCAGAACCAGTAGCTGAGCTGTTTCTACTGTCAGCGACACCTACTACTGTCGACACCGCACCAAACACACACACCGGGTGCTGCTGTAAAACAAGAACGCAATTCTTAATCTTCCAATGTTCCTTTAGCGGTTTGCAAACAGCTTTTTGGTTCACTACCGCCATCTTCCTGTGTGCGAGTGACGTTAGCTCTCGCCAGACACTCGCATTCAAGTTTGTTAGTTGCAAACAGATTCAGAGTTCATCGTTCACCAAAAAATTTGTGATTGATTTTATGAATTTATTTTTATTTTTTTGGTTGAATTAAAAACTTGTGCAGTTGCATCTTTGCCTCATTTTGCAGCACTGTCACAAACCGGGCCGCACGGCCATGACAAAAAGAGGGAGATGCACGCAATGAAACAAATTAACAAATATAAAAGAAGAACCGAAACTAAGAATGGCATGTGTAATCTGTAGGATCAGCAGTGTAAGTGAATGCATGAGTGAAGAAGTGTGTGAATGCAATGTTGTACTTTGCAACAACAGAAACAACACAAACCAAATGCAGACCAAACCAAACATGGTTTTAAAAGCACCAGCACACAAGGCCCAGGTGTGTCAGGTCTGCTGACGAGCCCAGGTACTGACAACCCTTGGCCACACCCACCTCTAATACCTGTAAAAGGAAGCAGCCACACACAGGAAGCAACAGGTACACAGGTGGAGAGGGTTGTCACACCACCTACAATTGTATACAACACAATATGTAGTCACAGCACCTCTCTAATAGTCTCTTTGCATATTTTAGCTAATGAATTACTAATGAAGTGAAACCTGCAGATGAGTTCAGGCTTTCACTTTAATGGCATTCTCTTCTCACATCCAATCCAGTGCTCCTTTTTTACATTATGGCAGTGCACTAACACAGTCAGTGCTTTGCTCACTTATTTGCTGCCACACCAGTCCCATGCTGTCCCCCGCTGGTTCCCCTACTCCACACGGTGGGGAGTGTTGCGTCCGAACCTTGACGTAAATCACAAACACTGTAAAGATCTACGTTCACATAAACGATCTATTGAGTTCGTTCTGAGCAAGTGTTTAGGTTTAATGTCATTTCACTTATGGCTAATGTAGTGCTCATACGGTGAGATGCTTAATACATTAGTCAGCTGACAGAAAATGAATCATCGATGATTAAATCATTCATGTGAAGTGTGAATGCAAAAAGCTCATGTACCAGGGTCTTTGCTGATTTCTCTCTTGTATATCATTGTAAATTTAATATGTTGGAGTTTGGAGTGTCGGCCTGAGAAAAAGGCTATTTGAACATGTCACTTTTACCTCTTACAAACTAATTATCATTAATCAGCCCTGGATTGATGGTTCTACCAGTTCAATTTCTTTTCGCTCTCTCCCCTTCAAACAACCACATTAAGCTCTCTCTCTCCGTTTCCTTGCTTTTCTATTTGAAAATTATGTTTTCATATGAGGCTCAGTGCTTTTCATGATGGTTTCTTGTCCGTCCTTGTCCTCTCTCTGTTTTTCTCTAAAGCTCAAACGTTATGCTGCTCACTCCCTCCGCCCGCTCTCCGCTGTTTGTTTGGAGGAAGACTGCTGCTGGTAATCAGCTTTCACTGGCAGCCCCCCCCCCCCAAAAAAAAACAAGTTAAAGCAGTGAGCAGCTGCCAGCCATCGTGTGTGTTTAAGTGCGCCCGTCTCAATGTCATCACGGATAGTTGTCTTCACGCAGAGCACGTGAGAAAGGGAAACAAAACAGTCTGAACCTGATCACCGATGGCTCGATCGGACAGTGCATCTCACTCTGGTGAAAGTGCTTCTGCTTTCCACATGTAAAATTTAGCTTCCACCCACAGTGATAGACAGCCTGTGGGCTTTTGCATACAATGTGTGCATGAGTGGCTTCGCTGCCGGGCCTTTGCTCTACATTGAAGCTGTAACAAGGGTGATGGATGGAGATTGTTACTCACAAGTGATTTGCATCATCTTTACTGCTGCCGCAAAGCTGCCGTGGGAACCATCATAAAGCACATTTTTTTTCCTCCTTTCTCTTTGTAACAGATCACACTCTGTCAGAGCCCATCTAAAGTTGTTTCTCCTTTCTTTCCTCTTTAGCCTCTCAGGCACGGTGGGGAAAATAGAGATTGGCCTTCGAGGCTACCGATCCACTTTTCTTTTTTTTTTTTTTCAGGCCTCCCTCCGCTCCAATTGACCCTCCTCCGCATAGTGATCCACTTTTCCTTTCTGAATGTTCCCAGGCTATACGTCTCTTTTTCCCTTTTCCTCCCTCTTTACTCTATCTCACTCTCTCTCCCTCGCTCTCCCTCCCCAATGCAATGTCTTCGTGTTGCGATGCGCCTTCAGGCTGTATGTGGGTTGGTGTTGTGGGCTGGCATCTGGCAGCCTCTGATAAGAGAGCGAATGAGCTGCTATTCCTTTTGAGATGTTTTTAATTTTTTTTTTCTTTTTGGTTGTCCACTGGGGACCATTGGCCAAGGTTTTTCCCTGTGTCTGAAAGACCTTGAAGAAAAAATATTATATAATGGACACAGACCACAAAGCTAACACAATGACCATCTGTGGCCCCCAGTAAGAAATGTCTACATATGGGACTGTCATTACTTGCTCTTTTCTCATTTGCTGCAACAAATTTTAAAGCTGCATTAACTGATTTTCTGCAGAAGCAGAACACGTTGAAAACACAGCTTATGACATACGACCATATAAACTGTAACAAGCTAGCAAACAACTGACGATTGAAATCCAGCAAAACAAAGCAATGTTAGCATTCATCTGGAGATGTGTTTCTTTCTGAATTTAAGCACAATATTCACTGTCTTTATAGCTCTGTTTTAATCTCTACTCTCTAATTAGATCTCATATCTGGCACTTGGGGCACTCATTCAGCAGCTAGTTGCTAACATTATGTGTGGTGACTGTGTAGTATGATTGTTTTATATGAGCTTTTCTTCTAATAACATCTGTCTGCTGAGGTTGTTTAAAGCAGGATTTAAGGGCTGGAAAACCAAAATATTGATCTAAAAGAGACTAAAGTTTGGTAGAGCTAAGGGGAATTGCACAGTTAATAATTATCTGTGGGTTAGTCATTATGAGTCAATAATATTACACATCATTTGGTCCATTGTTTAAAGTTCCTCCCCAGACATGTTTTAAAAACCATCTGCTATGATTAATATTTTGTTTACTTTGGTTTTTCCACATAAAAAGTGAAAATAAATCAAAAACTGGGGCCGGACGCTCGTCTACTCTTACTTCCTCATTGAGACATTCTTGATCAGGACATGTGCCCCGCCCACCACCACTGCTTGCGCTAGGTTGACAGGGTGACGAGAAGACTCTTGTCTGAATCTGTTTTTGGTTCATTAGAGTTCAAGGTGAAAATACTCAGTCATCATGTTGACAGATTAATTTGCTCATGATATATCTTGTATTATATGGATGTTAACGAGGTTAAAAACTTGATTTTCATTGGAGGGGGTCTTAAATATTAATATATTAATTAATGCAGAGGTTGAAAAAATAAATGGCTAAACTTTAATTGATTTTAGTTTTTAGCCACTCATCAACACTGACATATTACCACCACATAAAGTTTCTATGGAGAACATGATAGTAACTAGTATTTCTTTACACATACGAAGCAGCACTAGCAGTTATTTGAAGTCTTATTTCTGGCTAAATCCAATACTCCCCACTTTAGCTCTTTGTGTCTCCACCGACTCCTGATGGAAACATTTGTCTATTTAGCTGCTAAGTGCTAAATTCCAGGAAATGTATTGCTTCACCATAGCTTAATTATGTGTTTGACCTGGGGGTGTGGGAGCAGAATATATAGGACTAACATTATTTCACACTGTGCAATTAATTCCAAATGTGACTCTGGGGAAAGAGCCAGACACACCTAAATGCTATAATCCTCCTCCCAATTCATAAAACCCTATAGCATTTTCTAAGCTCGTCACCAGTGGAGTCTGTGGTTGGTGGTTTTGGTCGCGCTCAATTTAATCACTCAAAACAGTTGTTCAAGTATTCACCCATGCACCTTCACAACATTACTGTCTGGGTTCCAATGGCTGTATTTATTAGTGACATCATATCTTTCTATAATCAAGCAGTTATAGGGGAATGTGTCTATAGGTGCCTGGTCATATATCTCAATTCTGCATCCTGCAACGCACCTGCAGCTCTGTAAGGGCATGTCACGGATGACTTCAGGTGAAAGGACATCAAGCGATGAGGTCATCAAGAGATGAGTGCCTTGGCAGCCAGGTCATTTTATTTATAGCTAAATTATTAATAATTGTTAAATGTTCCAATTGACAAGGCCCATGAGCAGGCCTTTAAAAAAAAGAAAGAGTAATGATAAAGAAAAGAAAAGAAAACATAAAATACGCCTTGACAAAAGGTCCCGCTCTGCATTTAAGTCGGAATATGTGACTTTAAACTATCTTTCTGTGCTCCGCATGAACTTAAACCCTGACTTTTAATGGAGTTACTCTGTGAATAAATGCTTTTCTTGTTTTGTTTTAAAAGTAAATTGGTATGTTACTGCATTTTTCCAGAGGTGACCCCCCCACACACAGGCCACCACTTACCTCATTATGGAAGTTGCGCAATAAATACAGTATATAGGCTGCAGCTTAATTTCGGTCTGATGTTTCATTTACCATTTAAACCTTTGGGCTTCCAATTCATTCTTAGTCGAACCACCATAAAAGGCATTATCACTTCACGCATACACTTGCAGGATCTTTACCCATCTCTCATCCTCAGGGCTCCTCTGTTTCTCCAGTTAGACATGAGATCAAGCACTTCATGGAGCACAAAAACACACCATCACACACACACACAAACACACACATAGTCCTGGCCCTGCGTATCTCACCCTTTGCTCCATCTCACGCTTGAAAGGTTCAGAGGCTCTGGCCGGAAAGTTCAGCAGTCATGAGCGATACAGTGTGCCGGGGCGGCAGCCAACCAAATATTAAATGAATAAGAAACACAAGTGAGATGCTTTGACTGGGTAAAGGGAGCAAAGGCGTGAGGCGTAGGCAATGACTTGTCTGTTGCCCATTTATGTCTGATGTAGCACAGAACCTGTGACTTGCCTAAGGGGGTGTGAGCGGTACCATGTGATGGATCCACCGCTGGAACTATACGTGCTCATCTTTAAACTCCTTTTGAGTGGGAGCTGTCTGAAACTGTACAGGAAGTGAGTCATCCCCACATTTTTCCTCTTGTCTTATACTGTGTGCTGGTTACATATCAGAGCATGTACAGCCCTTACTGAGCAGTTATAAGCTAAGTTATTCAAGTAGCCATTTTCCTTATACACTAGGAACCTTTTTCTTAGGCACCCAGAAACCTTATTCACATTTTGGAGGAACTGGAGCGAATCAGGAAAAATGTAGTTCCTGGCTCCTTAAAATACAAAATACACCTGCTCCGGTTGCAGTGGTTGAAAACAAGCCACAAGGTTGCTACAACTCGTGGCCAAAAAAAAAAAAAAAAATCATTGCTTCTTTGGAGATTGACTTTTTTTTGTCAATTTCATGCGCGTTACCACTGCTTCTTTTTCCAAATCTGAACCGCTCTTCAAACATTTGGAAATGATTAAATATTCATTCTTCAGTGATTCAACTTTTTCAGCGTTTGCAGTGCATGCTGTGCTAACTCCGGCCTCACCGCTATAGATAGAGAAAGTTGAGCGTGCATGGTACTGGTAGGTAGGAAATGTATGTTTGTTTTCACCTTCTGTTTGAAACCTGAGTCCTGACCAGAGTTGAATCGACCAATCAATCATGATGTGCATTTTTGTTCATCAAGAACTTGGCTGAACTAACCTGTGAGGCCGTCCTGGTGCTTTCCCCCCTTTACTTCATTCCTAAAGTATCCTACACATTGTAGCATTAAATATCCAGCAACACGTGGGGTCACTGAGTGGTTGCGTTCACCACAACCTTAGAAATTTAAGTGTCATTTCCGACCAGTCTCTGTTCATTGATAATCATGTAAACCATCCCCTGCGTTCATTTTTTCCCCATTTGAGGAACATCGCCAAACTAAGATCGGTGGTAACTACGGCTGAGTTGGAGATGATTAGTCATGCTTTTATTTCTGCTCGCTTAGACTATTGTAGTGCTCTGTTTCCCTGTCTGAATCAAACCTCTTTGACTCGTCTCCAAACCATCCAGAATTCATCTGCCCGGCTTTTAGCCCCGAAAAAACAGGAGACCACTCATCAAACCAATTTATCCTCCTTCCACTGGCTCCCAATCAAATTTCATTTTAAAATACTGATGCTCACCTTTAGAGCCTCTCATGGTCAAACACCTCAATATATCGCTGATCTCCTCCTCCCTTACACAACAAATCCGGCTCTCAGGTCTTCCCACCCAATTTTTATTCAGACAGGATTTTGGTTAGTCTATTTGAATACCTCCCCCTTTTTATTGTGCTCCTCTTTATTTACTTTACTGCTTTTATTGTCATATTTCTTCAACTTGTGTATGTTTTATGATGGAAAGCACTTTGTGATCTGTGAAAGGTGCTACATAAATACATTTTTACTAACTAACTTTAGTTTTCTCACTTACACACAACAGCCTCATTATTTGCTCAGAGTTGCATGAAATAACCGGCACTCCTTGGTCAAACACAGCTTGAGCAAAAATGTGAGCGCAAAATAAAATGAAGTATTAAAGGTGTTTAGGAGAACAGAGAATTGAGATGCGAGGCACAGTCAACAGACTTTATCACCTCCGGATAGTGCTGCTCAGGGATGAAGGGGTGGGGGGAGGGGAGGGTTTTCCTACTCAGCTTCTTCTTTCTTTGTTTTTTTTGCGTGTGTGTGGGTGTGTGCATAAACGCGTTCATATTGCTGTGGTTGTTTTTCTTTGTTGTCGGCGTTGCTATTTGTTTATGGGTCAAATGAAGCACTTTGCCTGTTCGATGATCTGTGCATGATAACTTTGCTCATGCTTCACTATGAAAATATTTGAAACAGCGAACAATGCAGGGCCTGCCTCACTCGGTCGGTACATTTATGGCGCAAAGTCTCGGACAAATTGGCAATTAATCGAATTATGAAACAGCAGTTAACACTGATTGACCGAGGCTTTGCACCTGTTTGACACAATGAGCCGTGTGTATTCAACAGTCGCAGCGGGCCGGAGTGAGTGGGTGCACCTCGCAGGATTGTGCAAACAATGGGAGAGGACATTTTAACAGAGGATGATTATGCATTCGGCCGCATTTACTGGGGTCGTGCTCTTTGCCACCGTGGTGGTGGAAATGAATTTGCATTAAGCACAAGCTTATAGCAAAGCGTGATGATTAGAAACAAAAGTGAAGCCATAGGGCAACACATCATTAATGAGCACTTAAGATATTTTAAGTGCAGGTTTGGCTGCGTTTACCTCAGTGTTAACATCCATATCAACACCATCTCCACCTCCACCTGCTCTGATCTGCTGGACCTGCTCCATCTGCCTCTCTCTCCTCTGGTTTCACTGCTGCGTGTAATGTGCATAATTTTCTGTGTCTTTGATTTTCTCCTGTATTTATTAGATGGAATGTATTACAAATTAGACATATGCTAAAGATGATATACAGTATAATACATTTTATGAGTAATAATGACAGTTTTTCTCCGGTGGGGTTGAACCATGGCCAATGTAAATATTTTGTAATTGAGAACACCACATTATGATTTCTTTTTTTTTTGAGCTTAGTGATGATATAGAAATGCTCTTTTCACAATGTGGGGAAGCTACAGTATGTGATGCTGCCTAAAAACATGCTTGTAAAATGGATTTAGGTAAAAAAAAAAAGTACATGCAGTTTTCAGTCGTCGTGTTCGTTCCTCAGTGTCAGTAGCAGTTACACTTTAGGTTGTTTTGAGGAACTGGCAGATACTAAAACTTTTTATTTTTTTTCCTCCTTCTGTTGGCTTGTTCTCTGCCTGCTATCAGTTACAAGTGTTGACAGCCAGTTTGTTGCAACGGCAAAGCAACACACATGCTGTAATGTGATGTCAGCGGACAGCCTGCTAATAGTCAAACTGTTAGCATTCAGCGAAATGATCTGATTAGTTAAAACAAGCAAAATCCTTTTTAGAAAATGTCAGTGACCAACAATTGACTCGAATCCCAGCAACAGCCATTCACACCACCGGGGCGAGTTCCGTCAACGTGCGACAAACTCCAGATGGTTCGAGCAACCTGCATCATTATCGGTGGTTGAAGAGAAAATAAAACCCCGTCAAAGCCTGATTCTCCATCTGCAGGATCCACATCTTAATCACGCTCCTGGCATCTTTATTGCAGAATATCCCTGACAATTCAGTGCAACCTGCTCTGCTCAGATGACTCAGGTTACCTCCACTGGCACATTTGCTGCTGAATATGAATTAAGCTCAAGTCCCAGACATCCCAGACTACCAGTCCACATTGTAATATCATCACAATGAAACTTCCTCTTTCTTTGCTATTAACCTTAAATTTTGCCAACTCATGTATCTTAATTTCTCTTATGAATTATTAAACTCCTTTTAATTTTTTTTTTTGCGTCTTTATTTTTCATCTGAAGGCCACGAGTATCCCCAGATAACTCCTCTGACCTTAACATCTCCATCCTAAATAGCTTTAGAAATCATTATAGTGTAATTTCAGCAGGAAATTGATAAGAAGCATCGGATGAATGTAAGGAATGAGGTGCATTCAGGGACATAACAGCCACAGCAAGCTAAATATTATGCCAGGCGAAACAAGAAAGATAAATAGACACAGTATAATGCGATAAAGGTTAATCAGGTCGGCATTGGTTTAAAAAAAAACAAAAAAAACAACAACAATAAAAAAACAAAAGAGAGAGAGAGAGAACATTGTAATTTCTTAACTCTTGGCCTCAAGCAGCATCAATTAATTTGATCCTGTTCCGGGCTACATTATTATGCAAGGCAGGCTTTTCTCAAATACCAAGCAGGGTTTTTGAAGTGACGTTCGGTTAATCAGCGAATGTGACAGTGTGTGTTTGCAGTCGGATGTCAGAGGCATGTAAGTAATTAGCACGAGACAAAGGTAAACGAGAATGAAGAGGGTACACAATCTTAATATGTCTGACCTTTCCCTCCATGACGGCTTGTGAAAAGAACAGCTGTCTCGTTTCATTAATGGAAACATCACAGATGAACAATGAAACAAAGTGTTAATTATTAGTTCATCCATAATTCGTACATATTCCATCTCACACCATGCAAATGATTTATCATGAACATGCCCGTGCACACACACACACACAGATTTGGTTCACAGTTTTAGATTCAGTGATTTATGAGTAAATGTCCTTCAACCTGCTTAGAAACAGGAGGATGAAAAACACCCTATGAATGATCACATTTTTAAGCTTTTTTCAGTATCAAATAAATCCACTCAAAGTTGTCTGTTCATCCCTTTGGTACATTGCAAACAGGAGTTGCTAATAGCTTATTCAGTATAATTTTAATTGTGGCAAATGCGGCTCAAGTTGCAGCCCACAGCTAAACCACTAAAACGGAGCTCTCTGGTGTTATGAAGGATATCTGATGTCAAAAGTTCAGCTCCTTTCCCGAAAAGCTACTTTACTCCACAAAGAGTATAACCGTGGCCTCGGTTTCATCAAGTTCTCTTGTTAAAAAAAAAAAAAAAAAAAGGAGACAACGTTACAGCTGCACGTTGCTCAGCACCACTCATCCATTTCAAGACTGTGCAACCCGGGGCCGCCGAGGCTATAAGACTGTCAAAGACAAAATGTATTTACCAGTGAACTCAAGGCTGATTGTAGAGTTTTCAAATGTCTCGTGGAAAAAAACAAACTCTGCTGTTGTGGGTTTTTTCTTTGATAGCCGAACATTTTTGTCTCTTTCAGTGATATTACATAACAGAGAGACTATGGATTCTTCTGAATAAAATCTGACTGTGACAGAGAAAGACAAAGAAAATGTGCTGCTGCAGGTTGAGAGTTTGCAACCTCCAACCCGCCTACAGTCGGTGATAATGTCTGAAAGCCGAATCGGTGGCAGCCTGAACTGGGCAACAAAAACATCAAACTGTGGACTTTTGGCGAATGCAGTGGATTTGTCGGGGAGACCAGGGGTGCTTGTAACAAAGGGATGGTTGTAATTAATTCTGTGATATAGTTGGATAAATTGGAACCATTGCTAATTGTAGCAGATAAACAAAGGTATTTCTTGTCCAAATTTGAGAGCTCTATCACAAAGATTCTGTGAGTTATAGCCGCTGAGACAAAAAGTGTTACAACCGTCCCCGGTGTCCCCTACTCAAGACTCAACTGGGAGACTTCACATTGTCTATATGTGGAAAATGAATTGTCATTTACTCCTGCAACTGTGGGCGCCTGTAATAACTGCAGCCCATGCTGCTGAACCTTGGTGAACAGCACCTTTGTTGCACAGGAGTGAGAGGCTAGAACATAGACTAGTGTTAAAGTTTTGATAATGACCTGCCTGTGTACTACCCAGAAACCACCGTGCCGTGATGAAACCTCAAATGCAGTAACATCAGTTTATGTGAGCAGCCCTCAGAATTCTAGATTTCTCTCTCTATATAAACACCAGTGCAAACTCCAATGCCTGTAGACAGCCTGTCCTTTGTAGTAACAGAGTAAGGCTGAGTTATCCTCTGAGCTTCAAACTGATAAAAGTCTGCATCAGTTTCAGAGCTTCTGAGAAGCTTGTCAGGAAAGGTAGCAAAGAGACAAAGAGACAAGCTCACAGCTGGTTGATGTTCTAGAAAGGCAGAGCCATTCAGGTCTTTTCTGATCCAGCAGAAGAGAGGCAGCATTGTGCAGTGTGTGTGTGTGTGTACGTGTGTGTGTGTGTGTGTGTGATTGAACAGAAAGATTACTTTGGTTATTATCCAGGGAAGCGTCAGGTTTCCACCACAATGTGCTGCCTCCATTTCCCACTCTGATAATCTCCATCTTTTGTGGAGATTTTCCATGTTGGCAAGATCCATCTTCTAAATCCTGCGAGCGATTTCCCACGTACACTTACTTAAAGATGCCAGATTGTAGGTGAATCATATGAAAGGAGAAGAACTGTCTTTGTCAGTTTAAAGCTGCATGAGGCAACTTTATGCGCGCCGCCTCCTCCAAATAGCAGTGAGAGGTAACTGTTGTTACCACTTTGAGCGTCAGCGCCTGCGTATGATGCAACATGACATCAGTGGATTGCACACAGCACACTTACGGTCACCAGGCTGTCATCCTGTGACACGTTTTTATCAAAGCCTAGCAGAAGAAAAGACAAAGATGTGACGTCGGTGAGTCCAGCTCTCTGTGCTCGATGCCGGCTCCGTGTTGTTTAGCAGACAACTGTAGAGTATTTCATTGTGTGTGAGTGTGTGTGTGTGTGTGTGTGTGTGTGTGTGTGTGTGTGTGTGTGTGTGTGTGTGTTGGATATACGCACCTCACTTCTGGGATTTTGGACACTGGAAAGATCCAAACAATTCACTGGAGTCTGGGCGACATGACATTTTCACATTAATGCCTGAGACTGATAAAAAGAAGCTACTGCTTTGTTGGTGCCACAGAAAGAAGAAGCCGTCGCTCTGACTGTCCTCTCCCTCAGGGCCCACACTACATGTAGTACACTTTTTTTGTCGAACAGATGGCAACACAGCTGTGCAGGCATGTTCATGTGAAGGTTATCCTTGTACAACAGACTCCCAATCATAAAACACACCTTATTTTTTGACATTATCTCACTGTCTCTCTGCTGCGACCGTCTGCCTGTCTTTCTGTTTCTCTTTCTCTTTTTCACTCATGGTGTGTTACAGGAAGTTCTCTCAGCTAAACACCAAAACCACTTGTTTGTCGTCACCTTCCAAAATGTTATGTTTTCTGATCTGCCCGGCAAGTGAAAGTTAAGGTTTGGCCTTTGCTTCTCAGATCAACCCTGACCCTCACATATAACATTTCTATAGTACTAATTTGCAACAACAAATACGTAATGGCACCAGGATTATTATTAATGTTGGGGCAGTTGTTGCTCACTAATCGGATGGTTGGTGGTTTGATTCCCGGCTCTTCCTGTCTCTGTGCCAAAGGGTTGTTGGGCAAGATAATGAAGCCCAAATTGCCCCAATGTAACATCAGTGTTTGAATGTGTGTGTGAATGTGGCTTGTAGTGTAAGAAGCTTATGAGATCAATAAGGCTATATAAGTGAATCCATTTACCTATTATCATTATTATTATTATTGAGGACATTTTATTAAAGGTCCATATTTGACACTTTTCCAGTGTTTTATTTGAAGTGTTGATCCATAAGAAGGTATATATGTGGTTTTAAGAAACAAAAACCGTCTCAATTTAGTTTAACATCTCCTCTCTCAGGCTTCTCTCTGGAGCTCTAGTAACAACAGGTCAGTGAGCCAATCAGAAGAGAGGAGGCTCTGAGTCTCTCTTCTTATTGGCCGACTGTTTTCTGAGTGATTAAATAAAAATATGGCAAATTTTTGCTAAACACTAGAAACTAAATCCTGCAAGGTTGGATGGTGGGTCCGGGTGGGCGGGGCTTGGGGCATGGCTGAAAGCTGTGACTGCTTCTTTGCGACATCACAAATTCACAGAAGTCCCGACGGCTGGTTTTAAGGCTCAGGGTCTGAATACAGGCTGTGTGCATTTCTCTGTGGACTGAGCGCTTTGATACTTTCACTGTATTGATATAGAACCTAGACCTGCTTTATAATCAAAATAAGATAAGACATGGAAATCTCACTTACACTTACACTTACATTATGACACCTTTAATTAATGTTGATACTTTACACGGCTGTTGGACACTTATAGCAGGTTGATAAGGTTAGGAAAAACTTGTAGTCCTGGTTAAATATTCATAAAGCCAACACTGACTTGAAGCATGAGACACATCATCAAACACAGCATCATTTTATTAAGATCCAACTAGCACCACAATCCTTTACTAACTTTACCCACAATGCTTCTGTTGGCTAAATCGAACTACGTGTGGATCTCAGGATGTGAACCCTGGTCTTTAGGGTTAAAGTCCTGCACTTTGTACGCCCACCATCCATATACTCACCACTTCCCTACAACTTGCGTGCTGTACATAAATATAGTGCTTCCTACACTATCAAAAAATGTTGCCAGGAGACATAAACCAGGCAAAAATTACATTTCCTTACAAAACACAGTTGTAACTCTTTATGAGATTGCCCAGACAGTACAGTCATATTCACATTGCCTCAATCTGGGCACTTAAACAAATGCCCAATGCTGTCTTTTTACTGGAGAGGGCAATCTCATATGTGAAATAACATGGAGGTCTCAGATCCCTTAATTAATACTGAGGAACTAAAAACCTTGAAATATAAAATATAAATGTATAGTACTGTTATGGGCTCTATTACAGAGTCGACAGTGGCAGAGGACAGGAAATGAGAGAGATGGGGGATGACATGGATCAGAGGTATCTGTCTGGACTGAAGCCCCAGATATAGACCAATTAATATGTTAAACATTTTAGAAATCCCCCTTCAAGCTTTTAAAGTGCAATAAATAAAAAACAGTCTCTATGCAATATAATGCACAAAGTCCTAAAGCAGTTCTACTATCACAGACAAAAAGAATATAAATAATAAAAGAAACAGAAAATATAATAAAAATGTGACTGTGCTTGGCCCACACATCATTTCAGAAAAGATCCTCACATTTCAAATCTCTTGTTTTTGAATGTTTTTAGTAATCTTTCTCATTCTCTTTTTCATGTCATATAGTTTGGTTTTTACTACTAACTACTCTGTTTTGGAATTACTGCCCAGAGCTCCCAGCTGTCACATGCTATCCTGCCCACTGGTTTAGACTCGTTGGAAGTCCACACAGACTCAGCAGAGCAGTCAATCTGACAAACCACACTGGTCCACTCACACCAGTTGACCAATCAATGTCCATCAACAGTCAACAGTCAATAAGATATGTCTGCTCCGCTCCTACTGACAGGAAATCAGTTCCATAAATACATGTTCCCTTTCAGGAAATGGACAAAGAAAAATTGATCACTGTATTCTAGAGTTTCTCCATGCTCCTGTGTGTAATATGTGTTTAATATACATTAATAAAATCTGCAAAAACTCATGTGAAGATTGATCTGTGAGCCTAAAGTCAGGAACTCCAACAATCCCTAAAATGTTAAGTGGCACTGGTGTGATATCAGTCTATATCATAAAGCTTTAAAGAAACGAACAGCTTTTATTACTCCAGACTTTTTTTTTTCTGCTGCTGCTATTGGCTGCGGAACCTAGAAAGAAAAGATGTCAGCTGGTCTTCCAAAGAATCAAAGTGTTCCTGAATAATATCTCTATTTGGAAAAGACAATAAAAAGCTTTGCTGGAGAGTATTATGATGATAATCCATAGATGTGGAATATAAACAAATGTCTGTTTACTCTTTTTTATATTGCCAGTTGATTGATGCCAAACAAGTGGTTGAAACAACGGCCAATTCTTGAAAAGCTTTTCTATTTGCTTTTCCAAACACTGAGATATTTTTTCTCTCTGTTTTTCTGAGAAAAGTGATGTGCTTTTACTTTGCACTGAAGGAACAACAATACTTTTTTATTTTGTTTAGACTGAGAAAGCAGAATGAAGGTAACACTGGGTGCACTGAATGCCTATTATTCTTTTTGGGACCGTCTCTATAAGCAGTCAAGTAAAAAAAGAAAACACAAAAGCAATGAAAGTTGCTGTCAAAATCAAGAAAAAGAGTTCTGCCCTTTTGTTCGTTTGCATTTATTTCATGGTTTGCTGTGTTGTAAAATCTGCTCTGATCAGCTCTATTATTCAAGAGCATGCAGGGTTTTAGAAATACAGAGGGCCAAAAAATGAGCTTGGTATGGGGGTTCAAGGACATGCTGCCCGAAAAATGTCGATTTCCCTGATCTACATATTCACATTTTAAGACATTTGGATATCAATAGCTTGTTATTATAAAAATGTGAATCAAACATTACACATCAACAGTATGTGTTTTATATAATAAAATATGTATACGAAAATACTATGTTATAACACTATAATCACGCTTAGGTTTGTGTTGTTAAACCGAGCCTTTAGCTTCCACTGCAATTACCAAAGTACTGCGGTAATTAAGACTACATCGTTTGAATGTGATCAGGTCCATCAGTTTTTGTTTGTGTTGAACAGCAAAGGGACATAATGCTAATGCTATTGCTATCCTGGCCACTGCAAAACCGCAACTTTCAAAAACAAGAAAAAATGTAATACAGTAGAGGAAATATTTCTTAGTTTGCTTCAAAAGTCTGTCTGACTCATTTGTAAAATGTAACTGTTCAATATGCACATGGTGGATATTTTGTTAAAAGGCTGAGCCTGAAGTTACAGCTCACCAGCTGGCGATCCATATAGAAGATTATTACAGTGGAATAAGGAAAGTGTAACTTCTCTAATGTCGTTTCTGTTATAGATCAAATTTGCTGTAACATGATCCCCATGTGAATGCTCAGCTTATGAAAGTAAAACATACTTAGACAAGCAACAGTGGTCAGATTTATGATTTAATGTTCATCGCATTTACAGTTTGAAAAATGTTCCATTATTTGGGTGAAAGAGTTGCAAATGTTAGCTTAAACTCTCATATTTCCAGGACTGGCCCTCATGCAAATGACCAGGATATCAAAACTCCACTCCTGAACGTATCTTGTAACCACACAAAATAATCTAGGCTAATGTTAGCTGATGATGTGCTCCTCTGCCTTTTTGATCATTACACTGCATTTGCATTTCGTTAGTTTCAATGCTCACAATTGCAGCTAATGTTCAGTGTAGCATAGAGAGCAGACAAGCACACTATTTAATGAATGAATGAATAAAAACAGAGACACCAAACGCTTTAGATATTGAGTATCGCTCTAACTACAGCCCGATGCACACTGCTTCAGCATGTGGAAAAATCCAAAGCTTGTCAGGCCTGCTGTGCCTGGTAACAGAGCTATTATTGGACATCGCTGTTAGAGAAGGGGTTTAACTTATGATCAATTGCTATCATATGATGATAACACAACAAGTGATATATATAAAGCTAAATCTTCTGAAATTCAGTATACACTGCATTTTATAAATAACTTACGTAAGCATGTACTTAAAAATGCTATGAAAAAAATAAAAAGCTCAGTAACCTTGCTGTTTTTCCACAGATGAGATTAAGGCAAGCACAGTAATCACTTAAGAAGCCACAGGGTCACATCCATTCAGATGAGTTAAAAATGAATTTCACAGTTCTGTATATCACCACCACTAATGCACTGTGGAAGTGTATAGAATGAGTCCCTGTCAGTAATTCAGCTACATCTCCTGACGTTGAATGGTGCTGTAGATGGTGTTGTGGGCTTGGTAAAGGCCACGAGTAAATAGATGTGGACCTTGAACATCATCCCTGGTTCTCATCTCTTTGGGACTTAACCTCTTCTGTCCCTCAAAGGTCACCTCAGCCTCTCCTCAGCTGGGTTTTCTCTTCCCACTAACCACAACGCTCCCCACAAATAACATTTGATTTAATAGGAAACTGCTGCGAAATTGGAAACTATACTGAACTTTTCAACTGAACCCAGCCAGCACTATGCATTTCTGCAAATGTTCTATGTTCTCTATATTTTTTGGAAATACCCCACCCACAATTGTCCCTTTTCAAAGGAAAAGAAGATCAAAAGAAAATTTTAAAAAGGCTGCTTACTCTGGGTTTGCGGGGCTTTTCGTTTGGTGTTTTGTCAATGCTGTCCATTAACAGGAGTCCATGAGAGAGACTGTCTGTCATCACTGACAGCTCTCACCATGAGGCCTTGTGGGGATTTGGTCCAGAGTGCTGAGAGGGTCAGAACTGTATGCATCAAGTCTGTGATTATTTGACTAAAATAAACCTTTCACCGTTTCCTGCAGTGCTGATTCAATTTTAATAGAAAGGGCTGCTCAGAAACGCGTCACAGCTGAGAGGGAAGGGCTATCTGTGAATGTACATGGAATGTCTGTGCTGAAATGCTGATTTTTCTGGTCTGGTCATTTGTCACCACCACAATTAGTGAAGAAGAGAATTCAATTCAATACAGCTACAACCTGCTCTAGCATTTATGGTTTCCAGTGTTAGCTAATGACAGTAAACCTTGCATAGATATTGCTGTGTAAGGGACATTACTGAGTCAGTTTGCCTACTTTCTCACTGCTCTCTACCTGTGCTACTGTTACACTCTGCTGGAGCTTATCTTGAAATTACCACTGTTGAGCAAAAGTTATATAGTTGTGCTTTAAAGTTGAAAATATAAGAGCTAAGTTCAGCCAAATAACTTTTTGTGCCTTCAAGTACTTGTCGTATGACTTACATATTTGTAATGCTCCTTCTCTTCTTTTTAGATGGCTTTCATTTCAGTTTTGCATTTTGGCCTTTGGCTCTTTTTTTATTTATGATACTTTGTATTGCATTTCTATGGTATTAAAAAGCTAAACGGTAGCACAATAAACTGAAACTGCAAACAGCATTTGGTCCCATCATAAATTTGGCTCATTTTATGGACATGATGTTTGTGAAAATGTCAATTTCTCCACTTTTTTATATTAATTTCCACAGTTTTAAGTCTCTATGAATCACTACTTTTCCCGCCTGCCATTTCATTGTAATTATCTCAGTGTAACACACAGTCTAGTTGCAGAGGCACTTCATGATATAATTGCAAACTGGTATTGAAGGAAGAAGAGGGGTTACTTATACATATTGCTTCTTCCAATTATGAGTTATTGAAAAGCAGGGTCTACACATGAAGGGGTTTTACATGCAAGTCGGAGATAAGAAGTCCTCATGCCACAACCAGCATCTCACACACTTATGAATAATAATGAATGATAGCACAAACATATGGTCAACATTGAAACATTACAACTGTGCCTCCCCATGGCACGAGTGAGAACCACCCAGACCAGAAGGCAGAGCTTTCCATTAATAAATGTTGCTGGTGTAAAAGAAAAAAAAAAAAGAAAAAGAAAACGATGATTGAAATTGATTTTTAGGTTTTTAGTTTATTAGGAATTAATGATACAAATGTCTGGGGGAATTAAAAGCTCGTTGGATGAAGCCAAGTGTGGCCATCCATTCAGAGGAGTCAGCCAGGTGTGAGGGCTGTTAAGACGTTCACAGAGGCGTGCTGATTTTGTCAGCCAAGTCTGATCAGTCTAACACCTGCGGCTCCTGGAATATTTTTTCCAAATTGCATTATCCTTTGCCAAAACGGTGCAGAGACAATGGAGAGACATGCACAGAGATACAGAAAGAGGAAGACAGTGTAAAAGACCACGAGCAGTAATTTTAATCCTGCAAGTCTCGTTCAAATGAAGAACTCCGCATTACACATGCATGTGCCGTGCACTTGAACTAGTTTCCACTGCATGCATGTTAGTGTATCAGTAATGACCAGCTTATAAGCGTGCGTCATTAAAAATAGCTTCTTAGCACTGTTTAATTCAGAGCTTCATTCAGACAATCCTCATGTGATTTCTCACCTGTTCTTTGCATTGCAAAATAAATGCATAATGAATATTATAATAGGGAATATTAATGTGAAAAATTCTCATGGAGGATAATCAGACCACCTCAGCAAGTGAGCAATTTTTGCCTACATGGTCTGAGGACCATAGTGGAGTTTTATCTGACCTGTGTTAATGGGAAGCTTCCACACACTATTTTCTTGCGAAAAATGGATGACTAAGTAGAAATTTCTCTGAATGTGAGGATCATCTTATTTTAATGTAAGAATGGACAGAGGCACTGGATCTGAAATCATCATGCAGCCAAAAATATTTAAAGTGGTCAAATCTTAAATCATTAAATTTAAATTAATCATGTTTTCTTTTGTTTTTGCAGGTCCCCTTTCTATGAATTAACATGGACAAAGTGGTCATCAGTCTCCTGCTTCTGGGAACCACAGTTACGATGGTCCATGCATGTCCAAAATACTGTGTCTGCCAGAACCTCTCAGAGTCTCTAGGGACTCTGTGCCCCTCAAAAGGCCTGCTCTTCGTTCCACCGGACATCGACCGGCGAACTGTGGAGCTCCGGCTGGGCGGCAACTTCATCCTCAAGATCTCCACTCTGGACTTTGCCAACATGTCAGGCCTGGTGGATCTAACCTTGTCCCGCAACACCATCAGCACCATCCAGCCTTTCTCTTTCATTGACCTGGAAACCCTGAGATCCCTGCACCTGGACAGTAACCGGTTGACCGAGCTGGGACCGGATGACCTTCGAGGGCTGATCAACCTGCAGCACCTGATCCTCAACAACAATCAGCTAAGTCGGATCTCCAAAGCAGCCTTTGATGACTTGTTACTGACACTGGAGGATTTGGATTTGTCATATAATAACTTGCGCAGTGTGCCTTGGGAAGCCATCCGCAAGATGGTCAACCTCCATCAGATGAGTCTGGATCATAATCTCATCTCCTTCATTTCTGAGGGGACTTTTACAGATCTGGATAAACTGGCCCGTTTGGACCTCACCTCCAACCGTCTGCAGAAGCTCCCTCCGGACCCCATCTTTGCGCGCTCCCAGAGCAGTGTTGTGATGAGCACTCCTTACGCACCTCCGCTTTCTCTAAGCTTTGGTGGAAACCCATTACACTGCAACTGTGAGGTGCTTTGGCTTCGAAGGCTGGAACGTGAGGATGACATGGAAACCTGCGCTTCTCCCGCCAGTCTAAAGGGGCGCTACTTTTGGTCTGTTCGTGAGGAGGAGTTTGTTTGTGAGCCACCTTTGATCACACAACATACGCACAAGTTGCTTGTTCTGGAAGGCCAAACGGCTAGCTTGCGCTGCAAAGCTGTTGGCGACCCAATGCCAACTGTTCATTGGGTTGCTCCTGACGACCGTTTGATCAGCAACTCCTCTCGAGCGACAGTATATGAAAATGGCACCCTGGACATAACAATCACCACATCCAAGGATTACGGTACCTTTACTTGCATAGCTGCTAATGCTGCTGGGGAATCTACAGCCTCCATCGAGCTATCAATCATTCAACTCCCCCATTTGAGTAACGGTACAAATCGTACCACGCAGCCCAAGTCTGGGCTATCTGACATAACTAGCTCTACCAAGATCAGTAAAGGGGAGCCTAAACCTCCACCAGAGAAGGTGGTGTCTGTATCAGAAGTGACCGCCGCCTCTGCTCTGGTCAAGTGGACTGTTAGCAAATCAACTCCAAAAGTAAAAATGTTTCAGCTTCAGTACAATTGTTCAGAGGATGAAGTCCTCATTTACAGGTAAGAAGGAGTGATATAATTCAATTACATCCAAGTAGGAGCTGAGACCTTTCTGGTCAAAGTGGTAAATTAAGCCTGAGGTAGTCTATAATATATAACTTCACAACATTCACTGCTCAGCTTCTTGAGTCGATTGCTAATTGTTTGCTGAGTGAGTACTTGAGACAGTAATTTTCTTTGAAGTGTTACTCGGAGATCAACATTCATTTTTCTAATCCTTGATTTTTTTTTTTTCTTCTTTCCTTAAATTGACAACTGGTGAGCATGCTGCTTTCACATTTTTAAGAAAACCCAAAGTGAAATCCTCACCCTGAACCATTAATTAGAAATCCAAGAAGAAAAAGGATTATAGACCCTCATTTTAATGTATCCTTCTTAAGCTGCTCAAGTCCATGAAGTGTAAGCTTGGAGACTGCAGCTGGAGATCTCCAGGCTCTGTGTAATCAATTTCCTATGTCAAATGAGACAGTGAGTTTGGAGACATTAGAAAGGACCAAATGTACTGAGCTTGTGTTGTAAGAGCAAACAAATAGATCGACCTTTCATGCATCCTATATGTGATTCTTTATGATACATTTTATCTGACATCATATCACACATATCATTTTGGAATTCAGTATCCCCTTCGGGTTCCACACATTAATGGATCCGTCCAGAGAATGACTTCCTCAGTTATGCTAAAGGAGATATTCAATGCATCAGAAAAGTTGCCCGTCGTGGATAGAAGTAACAGTAGTTTTATATTTGTGCCTTTGTGCAGCACCTCATCATGAAAGTTAATTTATTCAGTGCAACAGTCCTGCACAGTTTACCTGTACTGTATGTTTCCAGCAGGAGCCATTTACTAAAAGGTAATTGACAGAATATGGGAGGGCAAAATATCTGGTTATTAGCTGTGAATAGATTAGAACTGTACACTGTAATGACGAAAGATATTACTTTGTTCAAACACTGTGAATCCAACACACCATCTCTGCAAATTCAATAACAAGTTGTTTATCTGATTTCCTTGCCTGCACACTCTGTGTCAGTTTGTCATGCCAGAGAAAAGACAACAATAGGAATTTTTAATACCCTTTTTCTTTCTTTCCAGTGACAGAAACATTGGATGACTCATCCATGTTTCTAGTAAATGCCTTATGAATTTTCTCTATTGCATACAAAAGTGCAAACATAACACTAATGTGGACTTTGTAAACAGCATTTATTTTCTGTGTTCATTGATTTGCAGCATTTACGTAATTTCCAGAAAAAATTATTATTGTTAATTCACAGAATCATTACTAACATCAATCTTCGCTGTTTTAAATGCTACTTTGAGACATTTAAGTGATACATACTTTACACCCCTTTAAGTTTGTTGTTTTCTCATTTGGTTCACTTTCCTGCACAACTGCTAACTATTATGTTAAAAATGCTAACGCTGAAGTTGTCTTTGTCATGTGTATTTGATGCTTTTAAAGCATCTCTACTTCATACTCATGGAACATGGAGTGTAGTGTATCTACAACAGGAAAATGACCTAAAGCAATAGATCTGAGTGCTTATAGATTTATGCCCGTGTGGTTCTTTTGCATGCCAGAAGACAAATTAGGAGCAGGGAGGAAAAGATAATGTGCATAGGGAGGCCAACTACTGTTTTTGAATTAATATTGATATGACTTCATTGCCTGCACATGCACACCTACTGTGCTCTAGTTGGCTGACACAGTTTCCCAGGGTACTGTCTGCACTCAAGCAATAGCATGATTAAAAATCAATCAGAGCCATGTGGGGGAGGAGAGAGATTGCATGAGTTCTCCTGAACACGTGAGGTAGAACAGCTTCTTCCTGGTTATGGAAAAAGGCAATTAAGGATGAATAATGGACTGCAGCCATGCTGGTGTCTGGGCTCTGTGGTGGAGGCGCTTCAGATGGATCAAAGCTTTGGATGCTTGTACTATCGGAGAACAGCAAGCCAGCAATGGATGGATAGATGGAATCTATTCATAGATAACTACCAATATGGCTATCAAGGGCCATTGTATACCCATATGGTTTAAATTTATTTTTCTCTATTGAACACTATTAATTATATAAAAGAGGCCATTGTTACTTTTGATTCAAGACATAATATTCCTGGAACCATTGATGCTTAGGCTGGGCCTCTTTTTTTCTGTAGGTTTGGTCACATTTGCACTCCTGCCTTTTACCACTAGCAGAGGCAGAGTCTCAACATTTCAACCATGTATTCATGCATTACATTTAGCTTTCTATTTCAACTTATCCACTTCAACTGCAGAAGTTCAAATACCCCTGGTTGGGAAGCACTGATATACAGCATAGTGCAACTAAGACACGTGATTAAGGTGTGGATATGGTTTGCATTTGGTAATTAAAACTGGTGAAGTGGTTAAAGTTGAATCTATAGTTGATGAAAAGGCTTGATAGGACTGTAGATATAGCATAATTTTTTAGCTCAGCATCAAATTTTCACACATTTACATCCTCACTGCATCAGTAGAGGCTTTATCTTACATTCAAATTCATCCAATATGGGCATTATCCCTTGCAATATTCTGGTCTGCAAATGGCCCACTTTAGTTTGACATCTCAATGATGCTCCATTCCATCGTGAAATGGTCAGTATAGTTAACTGCAGTTAAGAGAGAGCATACAGCCACAGCATTGATCCAACTCCTTCAAAACACAGCTTCTACCAATCAGCTTGTGTAATGTTAACAGTGTAATTGCAGAATGTTTGACAGGTCAGGCGCCACAAGAAAACCGCACATCAAGACAAACGGCATTAACTATGATCCGTTGCCAAGTCAAGACGAGGTGCTAAAACACTTGTGTTGGTAATGACAGGCGGAGGAATAAATCTCTTTATGTCTTTTACATATAGCTTTTGATTGAAAGGGCTTTCATATAAGGAAACAAAGTTTTAAATACTGTAAGGTGTATTTAAAGCTCTATGATAGCATAATGTGACAACTCTAGTATTTAATTAGATGTCTTTGTGCGATGAAAATTCTATAGACAGAGGTGTTTGATGGATAAAAGCTTCTGTTACTTCTTGTTTACACAACAAAAACAGAGGTTCTCACGGCATTTTATTGATTGCCAATACATCTTGAACAATTAACATACTGCAGCATTGGCTTTCAGCATCAGTCAAAAGCAGCGAGGCGTAGCATAATGAAAGAGTTCAAAACAACTTAATCAGTGTTAAATGGAATATACAAGAAATGATGTTTAGTCAAAACAATGCACAAAACGTGGCCATTCAATTCTTATCTCATTCCTCTTGCTTCATGCATATCAAATGGAATAACACTGGGACCAATGAAGTCATCTTTCTGAATTACTCTGTGCATATAAATAGCTACTTAGCATGCTTCATTTTTGCTATTTCTTTGATCTACCCGGGCATAACAAACAAAGACAGTGTTGCTTTTAACACCACTGTTCTCTGGCCTTGTGTTGAACTCCCATAGTAAGAAGTCTGCATTGTTAACGCTCGGTCTCTCTCTCTCTTTGTCTTCTTGTAGGATGATTCCTATGACTAACAGAGCCTTTGTAGTCACAAATCTTGTCCCAGGGATGCAGTATGACCTGTGCGTCTTGGCCATCTGGGATGACACTGCCACCACCCTCACTGCCACCAACATTGTCGGCTGCGTCCAGTTCATCACCACGGAGGACTACCCGCAGTGCCAGTCTCTTCACAGTGGATTCCTGGGGGGCACCATGATCCTGGTGATTGGCGGCATCATTGTGGCCACGCTGCTGGTGTTTATCATCATCCTCATGGTGCGCTATAAGGTGACCAGTGGTATCCAGGCTAATAAATTACCGACTGTTAGCAACACGTACTCGCAGACCAATGGGGGATTGAACAGGTTCAACGGCGCCCCGCCACAGGTCAAGTCTACGGTGGTGGTCATGCGTGAGGAAATGGTAGAGTTCAAATGTGGCTCCCTCCAGAGCAGCCTCTCCTCATCCTCCTCCTCTTCTAACTCATTAGACAGCCAAACAGTTCGAGGGGCTGGCGACCGCTACAGCATGCAGGGCAGTGAATGCAGCACCCTTCCCAGCAGCAAATTCAGGAGGCACGGGCACAGCGCCAAAGCACGGCCAAACCTGGACCACCTTTTAGGGGCCTTCACCTCGCTGGAGCTGCGAGGGGTAGCGAGGGACCACCAAGGGACTTCTGGCCCCTCCACCGCTTCCAACGCCATGATGACAGTGGCTATGGCTCCCCCTTCTGATAAAGAACCCCTGCTGGGAAGGGCCGAGTCCACCACCATGCTGGGACGTCTCCTAGGGCTGCCCCAGGAGGGTAAGCCCAAGAGAAGCCACTCCTTTGACATGGGTCACGTGGGGGCCGCACAGTGCCGCAGCAACTACCCTCGAAGGATCAGTAACATCTGGACTAAGCGCAGTCTGTCTGTGAACGGCATGCTGCTGCAGTATGATGACAGTGAGGACGAGAAGCCCACTTTTGAGAGCTCGGAGTGGGTGATGGAGAGCACAGTTTGAGTGCAGCCGGTGTAACTGTGAGGTCCATGGCCAAACTATAAATCTATACTAGGAACTACAGGAAGATGAGTGCAGAGGGAGGGACGCTCCAGCAGTAATCCACCTTTGGGTATTGCATGAAGTTCATCCATGTGAATACTGTCCAAGTAATTATGTGCAAAAAGACACTTGAATCGATAGATTCCTGGCCATGACCTCAACTCTCTGACAGTCTCTAACTGTATTTGAAAAAAAAAACTGTTCCCATTTGAAACAGCACAGCGTCGAGGATTGTGCCGATATATGGCCCAAATGGAATAATTCCCGATCCACAGGGTATGTGAGAGTATCTCCAAGGAAAAAGGAGGGGAAAGCAAGATGAGAAATTCAAAGTGGATTTGCTACGTCTGTATCAAAAGAACACCAAGAGGATTTGCCTCGACTGTGGTGAACTGAATGCGCATCACAGTGTCGTGGATCCTCAGCATGAAATGGGACTACTGCAACAGTAGGACCAGAGGAGCGAATAGAAAAATTAAAACAAAGTCATTTTTATTTTCATCTGGTTTTTTCTATCATTTTTACTATTTATTATTATTTGAGGTGAATCATCAGCAGGCAGAGCTCTGTAATGAGGTTGTAGTTGTCAGTGATTAAACATACACACACACACACACACACAGTGTCCCTTCACACACACACACACACACACACACACACAGCAATTTCCCATCTTTAGACAGCACTCCGAGTCAAATTTCAATCAGCCACAAACGGACAACATGACATGTTTTCAAATAGCAAATCCTATTCTCTAGAACCATTCTTCCCGTTCATTCTCTGAACCACAACAAGCCAGTCTTGTATTTCTACCTCAGGTTATGTATCGTATGAGGTTATTATTCTATGACAGTGAATGGAAATACAACAAAAATCCAAAAGTACCAGATGAGTCACAAACACAAAAACAGCTTCAAAGAATGATTTTGTCTCCAGCCAACCAGATTCAGTAATGTTTCCAGCTCAGGTTGAAATCCTGCCTCTCTGAACGCTTTGATACCCCCCCCCCCAACTGGGTAGCACTGGCGACAGCGGTCCCTGTAGGCGAAGAGGCCATTGATGTAAACAGAGTGTTCTCTCAGGGTTTGGTTTCAGATGCTATCAGTACATATTACAGTAGTCAGACATGAATGGTCTTTGAAATCCATCAGGCCTCCTTTTAATCGTTCGCTTAAACGCACAGCGGGACGTATTATTCAGCTAATTCTCTTTAGGCAACACAAACAAGAGAGTACGACAATTACTCATTTAGCCAGGTTAAATAGCAGAGTCCAAATTGATGTTTATTAGCCTGATAAAGGTCATTATGCTGCTTCAGGGAGGACATTAAGTGGAGAAAAAGGGGGAGGAAGATAACTTATTAAGGGCCAAACGGCTGAAAACTCGATTTGGTAACACATACATAACCGTGGTTGGTTTATGTATCGTTTGAATTGATTCATCAGCACAATCATTTATCTTTCATCCTCTGTCATACCGTGCTGTAAAATACTATAAATTAGTGGCTGTTCAGATTAGTGATCAACCAAGACGTCCGCACACATTTTGATGCCTTTCTTAATACCCTGTTGGTCTCTGCTGCATTTGAAGATGTGGGGTGTTCATCATGTTTTGTTTTGTTTTTTTTTATTATTATTATTATTATTATTGTTTTCTTCCCTAGGTGTACTGTTATGTATATTGGCATTTTTTTTGTACAATAACTGGGTGAGAATGTAAAAGCGGGAAAAATCGTACAGTAGTACTTTTATTTTCATGTGAAGCAAACCGTGAGAAGGTGCTTTTCTGTGGTGTACCAACTTGGCCATTGTTAGTTGGCTCACTGGGAGGGTATTTTACATGTTACAGCAGGTAGAAGGAAGCGGATGACTTGTTGTTTTTAAAGGGTCAATTCACCCAAATTGAAAAAAAAAAAAAAAGCAGATTGTCCTTCTTACCTCTAGTTGTACCCACCATGTAGATGATCTTGGTTTTCTTTGCTCTGGTTTTAAGATGTCTGTCTATGAGATTTCTACCTTTTCCTTCAATATAAAGGGGTTAGGGTGTCCAAAATCATAATCCATCCATCCATCCTTCCATCCATTATCTATACTGCTTATCCTTGTAAGGTTGCGGGGGTGGGGTGCGGGGCTAAAGCCAGTCCCAGCTCACATTAGGCAGGGGTGGGGTACACCCTGAACAGGTTGCCAGTTACATACAGAGACAAACAATCATACATGCTCACATTCACACCTATGGGAACTTTAGAATCGCCAATTAACCGCAATATGATAATACGATATGACAATATTTTGTCATAATGTTTATATCATAGTAGCTGTCCCTTTAATATATCTGGCTGTATTAGGTCCTGGGCAATTTTGCAAATCACCAAGGCAATATTGGATATTCATATGATGTCTGCATTAATGCAGGTAAACACATTAAAAGATAAGGACGGCAATATTATATTCATATTATATATTTTTCGAATTGTCAACAAATCCCATGTAAAGACCAATGATTTGATCCGAGTACCAAATACTGTGTATCCAGTCAAAACTCTCCACAACTTTGGGTAATGGGATATTTTTCAATGCATCCATCCACCTCCATTATGCTGGGGTGGAGGCGACAGTCTCAAAGACAGATATCTCAAAACCTGACCAAATGAAACGAAAACGATCGTGATGTTAGATTCCACCAGAGGTAAATGAAAAAGATCTGTTATTTTTTTGTAATTCGGGTGAACGGACCCTTTAACCTGTTGTTCTGCTCGTGGCATCATGTAAAGAACCTTTCTAGTCTGCTAACTGAGAATGCCATTTAAGTGTGTACTTGACTCGACATAGTCATGATTCTCACCTGAGGTTCTAGGAGAAAACAAAAAAAAAAAATAAAAACTGTTTCTGTGTGAAAAGATTTTGCTACAAAAGAATATAAAATATTGATTAATTCCTATGAACCAAACTGGCTCTTCTGTGTTTTCTCTTCCTGCGACATCTCACAGACACACAAATGATCTCATGTGCTTTGGATTTCATTACTAATTACGTCTATCCGAGCTGCGACCGCTGCTTTAGAGTGTCCTTGCTCCCTTATTGTCTTTGTTTACCGCGGATGAGCCAAGGGTTTTCCTCCTGAGGTCCAGCTGCTGTAATCAGGCCAGTTGCTGCTGACTCACCTCAGCACTGCCCTTGTTACAAATCATCGGTACATGCAGCTCCTGGCCAGAGCCCATAATAACGTCTTAATTCATATAATCTGTTAGGCAAGGTGCTTACGGCAGCACAGAGTAAATATAATCTGCACAAGGGCCAAGCGTTATATGATAAGACAGCGATACGCACCTGCTGTCGGCTCAGGAGGAACATGACCGCTGGATGCTGAATGTAGGAGGGTTGTTATTATTGGGCTTTGTGCTGTTATGATAAAGAACATATTCAGATCATTCAAAAGACAAAATAAAGGTGTGGATTGAGAAGTGATCTGACAGCAACATCAAAAACAAAAAAAGCAGTGGCTGAATTATCCTCTTAGATTTGTGTGTGTGAGCAGGTGATAATATCAGTTTAAACCAAAGGTCTATTTACTAAGCCGGTCCCCAATTACCACCAAGGTCACAGAATTTCGTTTCAGTTTAGCGTGTTACTAACCAAGACTAAAGATGAACATGAGCCCAGCTGACTAAAGTGCTGCTAAATAAGACCTGATGCTGGTCTCATGTACGTCTTTAGAGCAATGGAGCACAAAAGGAAAAGTGTTTTCTGCTGCTGAACCTGGAGGACTGGTTGAAGAGGAAATGTTAGATAAAGAGTCTGATGTTGTAAGCCTCACAAAAGATCAGTGGTTTAATGACGCATGAAAAAAAATCAGTGAGGGAAATTTATGGATAAACCTTTTAAACTCTTCTGGTTTGTTCAGTGTTTTTGAAACAAAAAGGCAAAGTGGTGCTGAGTGGAGAGCCGCGGTGGAACAGCTTCATTTTAGTTAAACTTTATCCGACTTTAGCCTCTCTTTCCATTTGCGTCTGATAAAACAGTGCAGCGAATTTTTACACCTGCTTTTCTCTGACATTAAATTTCGGAGTCAGTTTCCTGTGCTGGAGGGGTCAGTCTGATGATAAACCAGGTGCAGCAGCAGCTATTTGCATTTCCTCCACCAAGATGCTCTGGCTCCGAACAGGAACGTCTTGAAATACATGAGACTGAACACGATATAACATTTTACCTGCACAAACATTGGTCCTTTAAGTGCAATTTAACAGTTTAGTTAAGGACAACAAATCAATAGTGCTTATCTCCGAATGTGTCCACAGCCATATCAGTGGCTCTGTTATGTCAAGCTGTACAGTGGTGCATTGGGCTAAATGCTGAGGTTTAGCGGTTATAAAGTTTAGCATGTCCACCATCTTAGTATAATGAATACCATTTACTAATCAGCACTAAAAAAGAGAGTACAACGGAGGTTGTCTTGTAGAAAAAGTAGCTGGAAGTAGTATGTGAACACTTTTTGAATGACCTGGTTTGAGACGTGATCTGACAAACACAATGTGCCTTTTTCACGTCTTTATTGAACATAGCTATTAAACATTCAGAGTGCTGGTGGAAAAAGTAAGTGAACCCTTGGATTTAACAACTAATCGAACCTCATTTGGCACAATAACCTCAAACCAGCTCTTCCAGTATCTGCTGATCAGACCAAGAAGAAGTTTGGAGCATTTTTCCTACAGAACTGCTCCAGCTCCAGATCCTCAGGATGCCTGATGAGAGCGGCTCTCTACAGGTCAGTCCACAGCATCGCTACTAGATTAACTCTGACTGAACCTGACTGGAGATGGATTTTTTTCTTCCTCTTAAGTAATTCTCTTATAGATATAAGTTGATGTTCAGGGTTATTGTCCTGCTGCATCACTCAGCTTCCACTGAGCTTCAGCAGCTGGACAGACACCTTGACCTTAAGAGGTAGGAGACCTTCACAAACTTGGGAATTCATTTTCTCCTCAATGATGTTGAACTGTCCAGGTCCAGAGGCAGCAAAGCCTGAAATCATGATGCTCCCTCCACCATACTTTACACCATACATAGCGCATCATGTTCTACCCAAACAATTCAACCTTAGTTTCAGGGCGCTCTGGTAGCAAATATATTAACCCTGAGTCCTGACTGCAGTGGCCTGGGCTTAACTCCAGCCTGGGCCCTTTGCTGCATGTCATCCCCTCCCTTTCTCTCTACCCTGCCTTTCCTGTCTCTGCACTGTCTCTGTCAAATAATAATAATAAAAGCGAAAAGAGAAAAAAAATATCCTTGGTTTCACCGGTCCACAAAACAATTTTCCATGGCGTCCTGCCATGGACAACATGCACCATGCCTGCATTATGATTTGCATGTGGTGGTAGACTCATGAACAGAGATAACCAGAGTTAACCAGCTCCAGTAATTCCTTTAAGCCTTTAGTTGTTACCCTGTTTTAATTTTTTTTTTTTACCTCACTGAGCATCTGTGCCTTTGGAGTCGTCTTAACTGGGCGCCTACTTACTGGGAGAGTAGCCACAGAACTAAATCACTTCTGTTTGTCTGACTGTGGACTGATGAATATCTTAACTCTTTGAGATTACTCGGAAACCCTTTCCAGCTTTGTGCAAATCAGCAATTCTTCATCCTAAGCCTTCTGAGATCTTTTTTTTTTGTGAGCCATGGTTCACATCAGCAGATGTTTCTTGTGAATAACAAACTCAAAATAGTTTTTTTTTTAAGTCAAAGAAGCTCTAACCCACTGCTCCAATCTGGACTCCAAGTTGGATAACTCATGACTCAAGTTAGCTTTTGTTAATGTGATTAGCTTACCAACCTATACTGTTAATGTTTGAATTATGTTTTCAATATGGACAAGAACAATACAATGATTTGTGTGTTATTAGTTCAAATAGATTTTTTTTGTTCATAATTTTAACTGAAATTAATTTCACTTCACTTCATTTTTCTTACCACTGTACTTGGTCATAACTCAAAGTATTGGACAAAGTTTTGTTTTTTATTTTTTGTTTTTTTTTTCATCTTCATCTCATGGAGATTAAAATCTTTTTTAAAAGGGAGATCTGAGAACAGGAAGCAATCACAAAGACAACACAACTACACAAGAAACAAAGCATTAAGGAAAAGTCAAATAATAAATCTTTAAAATCACTGAGAGAAATGTGAGACTCTAGTCTGAGGACAGTTTGCAGTTCATTCCATTTAAATGGTGCATAGTACCTGAAACCAGTTCTGCCAATGGGGATATCGAAGGTTAAGTAATTTCTGGATCATGTTCTGTGGATACTAGATTTAAATCAGAAAAGAGATGAGAGGTAGCGCCTAACAACTGATGCCATTTTCAATTCATCTAATTTAAACACCACGTACAAGAGACAACAGTCTCATTTGGCATGAGGCAACTGATTTGGCAGGTCTTCTGCACACAAACAGATTCAGTGTCATCACTTGAGTGAAATCATCAGCTTGTTATCCTGCCTGCTCGGACAAATCATAATAAATACTTCACTGTTAACAGCAGCTGTTTGATGGATACAGAAAAAAGAACAGTAGAGTTGTTGACTAGTGTTGGTGATTTGACTGCGTTGCCTACTGGGAACGTTCATACTAATTATCTTGTTCTATCTCTTATCTCTGACCCTCAATGTCTTTGCTTTATTACAAGAACTATGAGAAAGTTATGTTTTGCAGGGCACTAACCCCTTTTAGGTTTTGTGAAGTCCTTTTTTCTTTCACTTTTAAGCAGCTTTTGCAGAGCAGCAACCCGGCAGTGCATCTATCCATCAATTTTATGCCTGATCACGGCCTGCAGCAGTGTATTTTGTCTTTTTATAGAGGCAAAGCAGACAATATTGGAGGTCATGACAGGAGGTTTGCATAGAGGGTGGGGGTTGTTCTATTCCTCATAAAAGTGGATGTCCATTACAGAGAGCTCTGGGAAAGCAAACCTTATCTACCGTCTGCTTCTGCAGCCTCATCGCCACATTCATGGGGATTATTTAGTCCTAGAGTCCTATATTAATAACCTCATTATTAGTAAAGCCTGAGGGGAAGGCTGACTTGGTGTGGGGGTTTGTTTATGTCTGAGACAAAGTCGTCTGGGTGGAAAAAAAAACCTACAGCTGGATTGAGTGAAATTTGAGCCTGCCAGTTAATTTTGTCTTCTTTCAGAGTTCGTATTCCCTCACTCAGTATTACTAAATATCTCATTTGCTGTCACTCCTCCTCTCTCCCTGTAACAAGCAATTAAGTGATACCTGCTGGATAGTGTAATAATTTGTCAGACGGGAATAAAATGCTCCTCTGAATGGCTAGAAAAGGCAATCACATCCCCACATTATTTTTTGATAGGGGAGTCACATTTAACTGCTAATGTAATTCAATCTAGTTGTACTCACGTCTTGCATTATGAATAAAGAATATTGGAGTTTTTAGTTATTTGAGTGACTATGTACTAATGTGGGAATTAAGACATTCCTTCATACTAAAATGTAAAAACTCTGATGAAAGTTAAGCATTCAAAATTTTTATTGAAACTGCACTAATAAATATTCTTATATTAATAACAGATCAAATAACTATGTATAAAATGAAATAGGTCTCTTGTATAGTGACAGTAAGGATGGAAAAATATAACCCATCTTCCCTTAGCTTCCTTCACTTCTCCCAAGGATTTTGGCATCTTTCAGCTCATTGCTTTGGTTTTACTGCCACCAACTGTAATCATCGAAAGAACTCTTTTGAACAACCTGTACACCAGTTAGCAAGTAGCTGGTGAATGTAGTGGAGCATATTAGCAGCTAAACAGCCAAATGTTTTTCCTAGAAAATGTTGGATACTGAGAAAACATTGAACTTTCATTCATCTGGTGGCCAGAAACACAACTTCAAATAAATGCAAATGTTGCTCCTTGTCTTTTGGATTAGTCAATAGACAACTGTTTGCTAGTGGCAGCCATGACAACTTGATAAGGTATATATTGAGGTCACAGGACTCCTGCAATATTTTGGGTTTGACCCTTAGCTCACCTTATACGTGATGAGAGATTAAGCACTAAAATCACCTCTGTGTGCTGTCGATACCACTATCCAGAGTAGGAAACCTCTGAGCAGAGACAATAAAGTCACATCTGAGGCATTAAGCTTTCCAGATGACCAGTGTTAACATTTAAGGACGGATCATCACTTCTTGAAGAAAGCAGAAGATCAAATTAAGAGACAACTGCTAATGGCCCTGGAGAGCCACATCAGAGATATCACAGGCCCCTCTGACAGTGCGCCACGACCGCTGTTTAACCTCGAGAACTACATACAGAAGAATGGAATATTTTCCAGGATGGAATATATATATATATGCTGTATTTATCCCCTATGGGAAATTCAGGTAAATTAGTTTTCTTTGTCGCAGGGGGCAGGTGGTGGTGATTATCACAAGACTAGAGCTCCGGCCATTCTTGTGTTTGCCAAACAAGAAATTCTAATATGTCGTCGGAGCAGCGCTGCGTCTTCAGCACAGATTGGAGGCTACAGAGAGTTCCTATCAGAAAGTGGTGAGACGGGCTGGGGCTAGCTGGTTAGCGTGTTAACAAAAGTTAGCATGGATGTTGCTGTCCACCTCTGGACACAGCTGTTGGTGAAGGAAAGGAATGAAGTTTGTATGTTGTACTCACAACATTTATTCTAGACTGGTAAGTAAAGAGCTGTTACTGCTAATGCTGGCTATGTAGCAATAGTAAAACTTACAAATAGCTCCTTTGAGAGATAAACATATGTGGTTTAGTCTCCTTAAAATAACCTAAACACCAGGATGCCAGATTTGTAGTCATTTTGTTTTGAAACAAGTTAAAAGTTCATAACTTTTAAGTAACTTGTAACTGCAGATTTCCTTTGTACTGGGTTTCATATTTTGTCTCCACGTTGCTCCACTTCTCTCATTTTCATCAGAAAGTTCACCTCCACACCTCCGCTGCTGCTTCAGCATCAACTTCTCACTCACCCCGGACACCACCATGCTGAATCAGTCCAGACACGCAAGTAGCATATACCTTCTCTTCTGCAAACCGGGTGAATTCAGAAATTACAATTGACTTCCGTATTCGAACGTGATTCTAAATTTACCACCTCTTTTACCAGCTGCATCCCAGTAAAGGCCACGTATTGCTTTATTCCCCTTTTAAACTCCAGTATAACTTCATCTCTTACTTCACAATAGCATCATTGTTCGTGCAGTTAGTTTTTGTTGTGTTGTTGTTACAGTAGTTGTTATTAGTAGCGTGTAGTAATATATGTTTTTAAGTATAAAGTCGTTGCCTTTGTTTTCTGTAACTTACTTCCAGTCACTTCACATACCTGATTCCTGAACCTAAGTTCAGGTTAATTTGTGAGTTACAGGCATTCGTGACCAACCAAGACATTATATCACTCAAATAATAATTAAACTAGTTCCACATCATAATTCTGATTAATGCCATATTTCCCCAAAATTGAGCTACATTTTCTCTGCACCAGTGAGCATGTCAACAGGACCCACTAATCATCACGACAGGCAACTTGCAAAACTCCATGAAACTGAAGCATAAATCTCCTGTCAAATATCCTTATCAACAAACACACATTGCAACAAGTTAAAGTCTGTTTGTGTATAAGGTTTTAGAATTGTATCTTTTCCATGGTACAGTTATGCACCTGCCAACACAACCTATAAATATTTAATTTCTTACCTGATACATCTTTCACTTGACAGCTGATCATAGCAATCTGACTAAAAAGTGTTTACCGAATGTACCCAGGGGGAGGATGAAATACATATAAAAAAAAGAAAAAAAATTTAATTCTCCACGTGTGAAGTTGAAAAGCTTCTGGAAGAAAAACTGAAACATTGGACTGTGTTGAAAACCCTTTTGAGTCAGAGTGAAACAGCATTTGGACAGCATCTTGCTTTCTGAATGTTTTGTTTTTTCCCTCTGAAACACAGAAATAATGCAGGGAGGCATTATTCCACAGCTCACATCAGTGGGATGCCAGTTTTGTTTGAGAGAAGCAGAGAAAAAAGGATTGTTTAAAAATCTTTCAGTGTTACTTGATTTAGATTAAAATGTATACAGGCACCAATAATACTTTTTTACTTAAAGATTAAAGATTTTTATACCAATTATGAATCAAATGGGTATGCATAATATTATATAAGGGGTCGCTTATTGTGATGATCTCACAGAGAATTATCACCCAATTTTACCAAATGGCTTTTTAATTTATTCAGAAAGACATAACAATGAAATGCTAGAAGAAAATCCATCATGTTAGGAGAGGATTACACTAACAGGCTATTGATTTTCTGATTTTTTTTTTTACAGATTTTTAACAGTGTGAACGCATCCTGTTTAAGCGCCCAATGACGAGCCCATAGAACGAGACACACCTGCCAAATCGCAAGTTGAACATAAAAAATAAATAAATAAAAAATATTACCTGAGGTTTTATTTGAAAGGAAAACGTAATGTTATGTATTGATTCACATCTGAGCTGTATCTCAAACAGTGAGCACAGAATAATGGGGCTCAGTATGACATCTGGAGCGCGGCGTGATGCCTCTCAGCAGCTCACCTCAGCACACCTCTTAGTAGAACATTGTGTAAATGTCACTCAGTAAATAGAGCAGAGGAAGTGTGTGTAACCTTGAACCTTTTCTCTCGGTGGCTCCCGTCCCCGACGCAACGGCGTACACCTCCATGTCATCCAGCTGGTTGGGATGATGAATGGGACTAAATTATTGCATCCAACTGTAGCAGGTATATGTGGTAAACTTGTTTGCAAATCTCATGCATAAAAATTGCCTCTGTAATTGAGGAGAGAGATTTTCTTTCGCAACAACAAACATTATGAATATTTTATGGCACACTTTCAAGTTGTAAATGGTACAGGAAATAAGCTCCATCCACAAATTGTATTAACCGAAATCATATTTTCTCAGACCTATCTGCCAGGTAAACAGTCATCCTCTGGTTATATCTATTTTGTTTGCTTTTGCCAGTGTGGAAATTGGACTGAGACCAGCAACTCTTCCGATTTATTCTGGTGTTTTCACATATTCTCCAAAGAGGAAAATGAGCAGGAAAATGAATTTGAAACAGTGTGTTTGATGTACTCAGGTGAGATGAGCCACATTTATAACGTGTATTCTCTGCTCTCTGTTTTGCCTGTGATTTTCCTCTCTTGACTATTTTTCATCATATTGATACCACATATAGTATATATTTGATCAATCGAGTTAAGGCCAGAATCTGACTTGACATCTGGATTTACCATGACAAATGTGACAACAGCATGCAGTGACAGACCTAAAACCATGCCGTTGGACCTGCTGCACCCTCTGACACAAAGAAACAGCCAACTAAACTGTTGGCTGTGGCTCGGGAGGTAGAGCGGGTCATTCACTAATCAGAGGGTCTGTTGTTCGATCCCTGGCTCCTTCAGTCCGCACATCGAAGTGTCCTTGGGCACTCTGTGTAGAAAGAAAGCGCTGTATGGATGTGTGTGTAAATGGGTAAATGTGGCTTGTAGTGTAAAGCACTTTGACTGGTTGATAAGATGAGAACAAAGCTATATACTGTAAGAGCTGCTAAGATATCCACAGTTTGACCCTATAGTTAAAGTTAGTTTACTTTTACTTACTTCTTTCATCCCTAGTTTTATCTTTAAATAAGAAATGTTCATTTTGATAAATCATCCATCCACCCATCCATCCAATTTTTTTATCCGAGATCCGGTTCTCGTGGCAGCAGGTCAGGCAAAGTAGTCCGATATTCCTCTCTCCAACATTTTTTCTAGTTCCTCCTGGGGGATGTTGAGGCGTCACCCAGGCCAGATGAGATAAATAAACTCTTCAGCGTGTTCTGGGTCTACCCCAAGGCCTCCTACCAGTTGGACATGCCTTGAAGACCTCCACTAGAAGGCGCCCAGAAAGTTTCCTAACCTAATGCCCGAACCACCTCAACTGGCTCCTCTACTCTGAGCGCCCTCCAGATGTCAGAATTCCTTATGCTATCTCAAAGACTGAGCTCATCCACCCTGCAGGGGAAAACTCATTTCAGCCGCTTGTATCTGCAACCTCATTGTCTCAGTCACTACCCAAAGCTCATAGTTGAGGGTCGGAACGAAAACCGACTGGTAAATCAAGTGCTTTGCATTGCAGCTCAACTCCATTTTCACCACAGCAGTCTGGTATAATTTGCACTGTACTGCAGACACACCTGGCAATCTCTCACTCCTTCCTACCCTCACTCGTCAATAAGACCCAGAGGTACTTAAACTCCTTCACCTTGGTTAATCAGCATCTTAATTATTCAGTTTGTCATCCAACATAACTAAATGAGGCAAATCTTGTCATGATGAAGAAAAAACTGCTTCACTAGTTACTGCTACAAGTTACTAGCTTAGCTTAGTAGAGAAGTAAGAACTGTCTCAGCTTTTTACTCTGATGGATTTAACAGGTTTTTGTGTGTTTAAGTTACCTTTGAATGGTAAATGGACTTGCACTTATACAGCGCATTTCTAGTCTTACTGACCACTCAAAGCGCTTTACAATACTTGCCACATTCACTCACATTCATTCATTCATCAGGGGCAATGTGAGGTTCGGTATCTTGCCCAGAGATACTTGGACATGCGGCCTGGAGGAGCTGGGAATCAAACCACCGACCTTCTAATTAGTGGACAACCTGCTCTTCCTCCTGAACCCAACCTTAAACCCTAAAGCACATTAAAATGTACATTTACATTCAGTAGACGCTTTTATCCAAAACGACTTAAAAGTGAGGGGACAACGCTGAAGCTTTATTGCAGTGGGAGACCTCAGAAGAGGTGAGGTAGAGAGGGACACCCCTGCTCTGATAGTATTTGGTGGCTCGTTCCACCATCGAGGAACCACAGATGAGAACAGTAATTGCCTTCTGTGCATGGATGGCAACGCCAGATGACATTCCTTGGAGGAACGCAGTGGCCGAGGAGGAGCATAAGCCTGTATGATTGAGTTGAAGTGGATGGGCGCAGAACATAGATTGTATATAAAGATGGATGTAGCTTCCATGACGTCACCCACAGGTTTCTGAAGAGCGGTTTTAAAGCTCAGACTGGGCTGCTCTGCCGCCGCCATCTTGACAGTGCCTAACTCCTGGCTAATAGCAAAATGGGCAAAGAGGAGGGGCGTGTGTTGAGCAGAGACTTTGGTGCACGCCAGTTTGTGGCAAGCATACGCTCACCCACCTGACAAACAGTGGCCATGCCCTTATGCTGAGCTTTAAGCATTACTAAAATTTAAATGGGTGAGTTATATAAAAATTCACGTACAGTTGCCACAAAGTTAAGTCTTTGAGACTTCAAATTAGACACGTTTAGATCTAACTAATGTTAAAGCTTGTACGTAATGTGTCTACATTTCTCGAAGATCTATCTTTCGGGCAAACTCTGCTGAGAGATAATTATTAAAACACAAACAATAACTAATGATCCATTTCTGTGTGCAGCAACATGAGCAGTAATGAAGAAAAAATAAAAGATGCAATAATACAGTTTGTCTCAGTGTGTCAAGAAATAAAGACATAAGGGTATTAACACATACACTACAACGCCATATGGCCGTTGTTTAGTGCTGTTGTTTGCATCATTAACCTGCAGCAGTTAGCTACAGCAGGCATTTATACAGTACATATAGGTAATTAGTGCTTTGATATTTTTGTATTTCAAGTCAGATAGTGAATCAGATGCTGTCTTCTTCAGCTTTGTGTGGTGAGTGAATATACAGCTGCATGCACAGGCAGTATTTTTAGAAAAGCACATCAGAAAACTACCCCCGTCTTTTACTCTCAGCTGAGGAAGTCTTGGTGCATGCAGTAATAAGCATATCAGTGGGGCGTACATGAATAATCAATCCAAAAATAGAGCATTCAGCATACAAAATGGTGTGATTTTCCAGAACAATCATAGGGCGAATTTCCAGGAGCTAAAAATGTCTCCTGCAAGACCTACAAATTTTTGCATAACAGAAACTGATGGAAATAACTTTTAACAAAAAACAAAAAATCTGCAGCAAATAAATAAATCAAAAGAAAGAAAGAAAGAAACTCTTTAACTGCCTAGCCAGTGTATATCCAGTATCAACCCACCAGCAGCAGTCAGATGTACCAGTCCCCTGAGACAGTAACAGAGGTTAGGAGAGTGTCTCTCAGACAGATATGTAGCTCGGGTCAGAGTAAAGCCGCCTGTACTTCCTGTGTCCTGCAAGCGTACCCTCTGGCCATGTCTTAAATCCCTCTGGACTACCTGTGGAATTTGCTGACAAACACAGAGGATAAGTCAGAGAAACCGGATATAGGCTGGATGGGAAAGGCAGAATTATAAGGCTTAAATGCCTGCAGAAACTCACTGTGGCAACTGCACTGAATTTTAGATGCGTCCTTATTGACGTCAAGGGCAGGAAGCCCCCTGACCTGCTTATTCATTCATTTTCTATACCTGCTAATTGGTGTTCAGGGTCATCTGAAGCAGGACGTTGTTCAAACAAGAAATTTTCTAGCTCTACCCCCTTTATTTTTTTTAAAGAAACAAAAATCAAGATCTTTTCTGCCTTAAGCTCATAATTCTTTGATGGGGTTAATAAATGTGTTAATTAATATCACTGACTCAAATAACTTTCAGATGCGTGGATGAAAGAGACTGGTGTAAAAGATGCTTGGAGCGGTTTTGTTAGATTTTAGTGCAGCATTTGATATAATTGATTATACATTGCTATAGAATAAGCTGAACTGGCTTTGAACCATCTGCAGCTGCATGAAACAACTAACAGGAGTACATACAGTACATTTTAATGGTGGTTATTCTGTGGTAAGAGTAAAGGGTGATGTGTTATTTAATTAACCTTTTTTCAATTTTTGCTGTTGATTTGCAGATGATTACACAATATTAACATCTGTGGCCACATCTGGAGTCCTAGAAATGGTCTTAAAATGAAGAATTCAACTTAGTAAATGACATTAAGCAAATTAGTTCTTAATCTAAAGAAGATAAAATGTAGTACAAGAACATGAAACAATATCAGTATTGAAGGATTCTGGACGATTCACAGTTGATACCTACATTTTCAAAGATCCTTTTTTACTAATGTTCACTGTCTGCTATAGACACTAAGTAAATGTATGGAAAGATTGTAGCTGATAAAAAGTACATTACAAGCATCTAACACATCAAGACTCTCACAATTTCCTGTGTTAAAGTTCAATGAGATAAACAATACCTGTGTAAGTTGTTCAAATGCCAAAATGAACTGTCAACATGTCGACATTTACTTAACAATTGTCACTAGTGGTTGGTGAGTGATGTCTCTTGTCCATCAGGAGAAGATGGCCACTGCAAAAGCCTTTTAGGGAAGAAGTGTCATGGTCTCAGCCTGGAGGCTCCAGGGTTTTGGTTTTTTGGACTTTTTTGGACTTTCTTGATTTAGTTTTCTGTGTTTTGGGTTTCTGTTCTAGGTTTTGGGTATTTCTAGTGTCTAGTTTAGTCTTCCCTGTCTTGTGCTCTGTTTCCGCGTGCACTTCCTGTTCTATTTTGTAATTTGTTTCCTTGTGTGTCTCAGTGTTTTGGTTCCTGTCTTGGTCCTGTTTTCTGTGTGGTGATTGTCTGCCCCGCCCTAATGTGTTCCACCTGTGTTCAATCACCCTTGCCTCCCTTGTCTATATAGTCTTTGTGCTCCCCTTTGTCTGGGTTGGTTTGTCTGTTTATCTCTGGGTTTGTCATCATCTGGTCGCGTTGCCTGTTCATCTCCGGTTTGTCCTTAGTCTGTTCATGTTGCCTGTTGTCATCCCCTGTGCTTCTCGTGTTTTGGCCTGCTGTTCCTTGTGGTTCCCTGTGCTTGTTGTTTAAGTTCTTTTGTTTAATAAATCTGTCTGCACCGTCTCCCAAGTGTTGGCTGCATTTTGGGTTTCCCCCTACTTACCACAAACCTTGACAAGAAGCCAGAGACATGGGAACAATGTGCAGCCAATAGCAACTCCCTGTAGCGTCCACACTGCCTTGAGGATGTAGTGCCACTCAGAGGGCGTATTATAACCTCTTGTCTCGCAAATGCAACAATGGCCGAAGCCCCACCATCCACTCCCTGCAAGAATCCACGTTCGGTGGCAGAGAAAACTTACAAATAGCAGCAACAGACTAGACAGTCTAGAATTAGCAATGTTAAACATGCCTTAAAGTAGCTATCTCGGTGGTTTTCATTTAAATAAATGTCTATTAAGTCACTACCTGTTGCTGAACAAAGTAACATAATGTTGACTGAGCTAGCTCACATATTTGCAGTATTACAAACTGTGTCTGTGGCGACATTCCTGGAAAAAATACTGTATTAGGTTGCTGCTAATACAATCTGAACATTTCCTACTGCTGTAGATTCACATTAGAAGTATTTAAGTGGTGAAACACGAGGGGACTTTTATTATGAGGTAGTCACAGGAAATGCAATGTGTTTGTTAGTTAGTTCAGCAAAATATGAGACACCAATTATTTAATTTTTAATTTTCTGACAGTGGATCAGTTTGAAATATTGCAGGGAGTAATGGAAGAAGAAGGAGCAGCCACAGTGAGCTGTTAGACGACGAGCTGCAGGGACGAGCGGCACACCTCCAACTTCTAAGTGAGGTGACCAACTCTTTTCACTGTGTCCTGCTGTTTGCAGACTCCTGCCGTGTGTAGCATGAAATCAGATCATAGTTTCTCTCAGAATGATGGAAAAAGGCCAATTATTGACTGACTTCTCTATTAAAACATCAATAGTTTATTTTGCTGTCCCCAGAAATCTGTGACCTGTAGTATTAAACTGCATTTTCTCTTAGCGCCAGCAACTACAGCTGTCTCTAAACCAACCAGGACTGAAATCTTTAAGAGTGCCACTTCAAGGACATAAAGACCTTGATGACCTGCAATTTTCTGCTATTAAACTCAGATAAAACTGAAGTTATTGTACTTGGCTTCAAGCACATCAGAAACACATTATCTAATGCTGTCGCTTCTCTATTGCCCTGGCCTCCAGCACCATCACAAGGAATCTCGGAGTTACTTTTGGTCAGGATATGTCTTTCAACTCCCACATAAAACAAATTTCAATAACTTTTTCTCACCTATGTCACGACATCCTGTCTCTAAAAGATGCAGTAAAACTAGTCCATACTTTTGTAACTTCCAGGCTGGATTATTGCATTTCCTTATTATCAGGCTGCCCCAACAAGTCTATAAAGACTCTCCAGTTCCAGATCCAAACTGCTGCAGCAGAGTCCTGACAGTAAATAGGAAACGAAATCATCAGTTCTCCAGAGGCGCAGCTTGTCAGCAGGCAAGGCAGGCAACTGCTTGGTACCCCATGGCTGTTAGGGGGCCCCCCCGAGGGGCTGACAAACTTTACTCAACACACCACACTCACAACAATGTGTCAAAGTCCAGCTCCTCCCTCTTAACCACCCAATGGACCATTTGTAACATCTCAGAAGCAGTGTCGCCAACTATTTTCAGTAAAGCTGGCACATACATATAAGATTTTTTTTTCAATTTAACTAAACTGACTGTAATTAACTAATTAGCTATTTTTTCAAGCAGCTCCTAAATCTATCACTCTGCCATTAGGTAAACCCATTCACAGCTCATTCATGTCTCTGTCTGCCTAGTGATTGGTGTAGTTGAAATTATAATTATTTATTTAGGTTTTTATTGTTCTTTATATTAATATTTTGATTATTTTTGTGAACATTTGGAATTTCGCACATTTTTGTATTGTCATATTATTTGACATGACAACTGGCAACGTTTTGCCTAGGGCCCCAACAGACTCAAGAATGGCCACTGTATCTCTCCCTTGTGAGTTTCTCTGCATTGGCTCCCTGTAAAATTCAAAATAGAATTTAAAATCCCCCTCACCTACGAAGCTCTTAGTGGTCAGGCACCATTAAATCTTAAAGAGCTCCTATTATTGCCCCACTAGAACACTGTCCTTCCACAGTGCAGGCTTAGTTATGATTCCTAGGGTGTCCACAAGCTGCCAGGCTCCTGTACTGTGGAACCATCTTCCAGTTTGGGTCTGGGAGGCAGAGACCCTCTCCACATGTAAGAGCAGGAGCTTAAAACCTTCTTTTTTGATAAAGCTTATAGGTGAAGCTGGCTCAGACTTGCCCGACCCGTCCTGTACTTATGTTGCCACAGGACTGGATTGCCATGGGATCTCCTCCTCTCTCCTCCTCTCCCTCTCCATCTGTATGCATTCATAGCCCATAAATACATGTTGATAACTTGACTTCTTCGCTCTCTTGTATTTTTGTGCTTTCTCGTCTCTCTCCTCCTGTCACTTTCTGCAGGTATCTCTGTAGATAGATAGATAGATAGATAGATAGATAGATAGATAGATAGATAGATACTTTATTCATCCCCTAGGGGAATTTAATTTGTCGATTAGCTCATTGTTGATAACAATAATAAGAATAATAATAACAGTTATTAAAAAATAAACAATAATAATGAAATGAGTCCACTGTCTTTGGCTGAGTTGTTGTATAGCCTGATGACAGTGGGAACAAAGGATCTCCTGAACCTCTCTGTTCTGCAGCACAGTGAGATGAGACGTTTGCTTCTGTAGCTGCTTCTCTGTCCTGCCAGAATGTTGTGCAGAGGATGGTTGGTATTGTCTAAGATTATTATTAGTTCTTATATTATTACTATAATACATCTCTATGTAGAACTCGGATTATGCTTTGTTTTCTTTCCTCCTGCTCGCTCTCTCTCTCTCTCTCTCTCTCTCTCTCTCTCTCTCTCTCTCTCTTGCTCCCTCTCTCTCCCTCTTTCTTTCTCTCTCGTGTCAAGGATAATACAATAAATAAATGAGAGGAGAAAAATAGAATACAGAAATAAAATAAATAGATAAACAGAACAAGAAAATGGCAAAAAACAACAACAAAAAAACACAGTAAACACTGACGTGTTTGGATTGTGGGTCTCTGTAAAGAGAGAAAAGTCCCTGAGATAACTTCTTATGATTTGGCGATATATAAATAAAAGTGACTTGATTTTGTATTTGTAATGGTTTATGAGCAAACAGCCCAACGGATGTTGTCATGACGACAGGATCACCGTGCAGTATCAGAAAAACACTGGTGGCAACACCAAAGGCGTCACTTCCTCAGGAGACCTGGTGCTTAAACAGGTTGGTTGAATAGTCTTTTCAAATAAATCAGTTAGTGTTGCCAATTTGTCTTTCAGCTTTCACCACACTGCACGCCTACAAACACCACCACAAACTACTAAAATATTTAATATTTGCAGTGCGCCTACATAAACTTTGAATATGTGAGAAAGAAAAAAAATCCCTTTCAAGCCTGAATTGAATCCTGGAATCCAGCTGTTTATGATTTCTTTTTTTTTTGTTTCATCTCAAAGTCTTATATTAAATTATTGATTGACAGCACTAATGGCTCACATTAGAATGTGCATCAAACATCTGTCTTTATTCTCTTTTCTCTCAGGAACCAGCAGACACTGGTCCTCAGCAGCTGAGCATTAATGGTGCATGCTGGGAAAACTGTGCAGGACTGAAACCACAGGGGGCCATAAGACACTGAGTGCCTTTATTGTGAAATGTTATCCCACAGTAGCGTGCAGCATATAGCTTGGTTTTGTGGATGTACTTGTGGTGTCTTTGTGTGTGTTACAAAGCAACTTTTCCTTCCACCAGTTTTCAGTGATGCATAAAATAGTGGGGTATTTCAGATCACTGAGTCAACTTTTCTCCAAACTGAAAAGAGCAGGTCATATTCTGGATTTTAAAATCTTGCACAGGCATTATGTTCTCAAGTAAAAGTTCAGCATTTCCTGACAGAACGAGGACAAACAGAGAGGAAAGTACTATTTTGGCATACTGCAAGCAACCCAAGAAACTAACTTATTGCTACAGTGGAGTGTGTGCTATTTACAGGACCCCCCTCCCCCCCAACAAAAAAAAAAAAGACAAAAGGCCAGGAAGGATCAGTTTAAATCTATATGTTAAATGATGCTACTTAGCTCTGCCAGCTAAGTCATTTATCAAAAGGTCAATCCAGACATTCATCTGAGGGGTGTTTAAAAAAAGATCAATGACAAATTAGCATAAATTTGGGGATGTTGAGGAAAACAATCGATTCTTCAATAAAGCAGTTGGAGTGGTCTCAAAATGGCAAATAAGAAGCACTAATGAGCAATGAATTTAAAAGTCAATGAGCAGGCACTGGCTTAGTCTGTCAGTGTGTGTTTACTAAATTAACCTGTGAGTGAACAGCACTGTGGGACCGCTGTAATGTACAATATGACAGAAATGCACAGATTTAATCTATTGAAACACATTTCTTTTATTCATTTTATCTTCTGTGGCGTCTCTAAGGTTTAATGGGATCATGACAGAAATCATGAGATGTATGTCTCCCTCTAGGCTTTCCAATACGGAAAACACACGAGCAGGAGTGTAAGGACTGGATTAAACCGTACGCTCTAACATAAGCTGCAACATTAGTATGTATTATAATACTTGAGTTGCAATACAGAAGTAATATTAGGTAGTCTGAAATCAAAGACCCACTTTTTGGATCCATTATTTGAAACTGTATATTTGACTTTAACAGGCGTTGCAACATTGTGGTACAGCCAAATTTCAATTTGTTTTGCTTCTTGTCCCAAATAGATGTGAGAGAGATGAAATTTGGTACATGAGAATTCAGTGATCAAGGTTTAATGTTTACAAAATTTCACTGGCTCATTGTTGTTGTTGTTTCCTCGTTGAATCGGTGCTAACAGAGTGCATCAAACAAAAGCAGAGGGAAGCGTCACGGCTTCTCTGTTTATGATCCTACAGCGCTGAACACTCAGATCAAGCAGCGTGAGTGGTTTTTCACCCCCCCCCACACACAAACACACACACACACACACCCAGTCCTCCACCACTGCTCTCTATGAAATAAGAATAAATTGAACTCCAGGCTAAAGCCCTTTCCAAGCCGTGCCTAGTAATGGTGCGGTGGGGGAAAAAATATTGCTTTTTCCATATACTGAAACTCCCGGGTGTATTACTTAACTTGTTACTGAAAGGTCAAGTCTCACAGGAATGGAGATGCGGGGATGGCAAAGATTGAAGGTTTTCAATGAATGTCAACAAGAAAATGCTTACCAGTGCAAATGTAGAAATGCTCCTGTGGTGTGAGATGCAAGCAGTTTAACCGCATATTCCACATCTGACTGAGACCGTCCCAACCAGTCCTCCAACCAGTCCTCCAACCAGTCCTCCAACCAGTTCTCCAACCAGTCCTCCAACCAGAGCAACCACACAGGTCGTTTTATTCAACCCTCTGATAGCGCCCCTACGGCGGCAGGCATACCGGACCTTGGTTGTCATAGTTGGATAAAACAAACAAGATAAACTGCTGCTTTCCCATGGAAATCAAACATCAGTCTCCTGAGTTTTGATGACCCACCCATCCACCCTAACCTCCTGCTAATGCAGACTGTAGCTGTGTCTCAATCCAAGGGCCGCATCATTCAGAAGACGCAGTCCACAAAGGTGTGGCCCCTTCAAAGCCATCATAGAACCGAAATGAGACGTACTGGTCAATGAACGGTTTCCACTTTGCGTCACCAGCTGTGCCTGTACTTGCCGTTGCATTGCAAAGCGCGGTTCCTGTTGCCTAGCAACCTTGACATCATGTGACTTTTTCTTACAAAACGAGAGGTTTTAAGGCATGTGGTTTTAACAGTTTTACCTTAAACTGTTGAACTGAGCTGAAACCCAGTACTTACATTTAAAAGTGTAATCCTCGGGATCTCTGTCCGTGTTGTTGCTTTCATTACTGACACGCAATGAATCATGGGATAGGTTGGGCCACCAGGAACCACCAGTTGCTAGAGGCTATCAAACTTCAACTCAACATACAAGCGGAGGGACACACTCTTTGACTGACGTGATGTCAAGGAAGTGTCGCGCTGAAACACCAAACCAAATCCAACATGGAAAATCAATGAGTGTATCACTCAGTACGTTTAATTTGATTGGTGTAATATTTCTGTTGTAAGTAATAAACAGTTGCCCTTCTTCAAAGTACCACAACACACACAACAGCATATTGCTTGGTCCCTGAATGCATCGCCAAACTCCACATCCTGCTTCCACCTCAACAGCTCAGTTTATTGCCTTTCTGTGCGAGACATCTCGCACTTATTAAATCACGCAGAGACATGTGAACTTGGTGAGTTGCAGCTGAGCGCTACAGATTAATCATGCCGGGGGTCGACAGGGAAAAGAGAGCTCGTCCCGCCCCTCCAC